>NW_004444602.1:10824-12240 GCF_000243295.1 Trichechus manatus latirostris | reverse complement strand
CAGGCCTTCGCACCCGCTGGGTTTGCTGCTCTGCTCCTAGCACAGTACTGACAGGTGCCCGGGCTGTAAATGTTGCCCCTGCCCCCGGGCCAGAAGAAAACCCAGCCCCCGGGGAGTGAGAGAGCTGCCAAGAGTCTAGAAAACTGACTGCGGGACACAGAGAGGGTGGGGTGGAGTCAGTTGGGGCAGGGAACTGCTGGTGCTGGAGGCAAAAAGGGGTGTGAGGAGGTGAGAGGATGGAGTGAAAAGCAAGACATGGAACCAGTGACATCAGCTCTTCGAGGAAACAGCCATGAACCAGCCTCCACTGAGATACTCCTTTTACACGGATTGGGGAGGTCCCCATTCCGGAAGGTGGGCAATCACATTGCTCAGTGCTGACCCAAGTAAAAGGTAAAGGGGGCATCTGGATTTGACACCCTGAACCACCTGCCCTGGGTGATTTCCTTTCACTAATGCTGGCTTTCCACCTCCCACCTCAGCTCCAGACTCCCAGAACCCTACCTCTCCCTCCACCCTCATAAACCTGCCTTCAATAATTTTCACCTTAAAAAAAAAAAAAGCCCGTTGCTAATGAGTCAATTCCAACTCATAGTGACCCTATAGGACAGAGTAGAACTGCCCCATAGGGTTTCCAAGGAGTGGCTGGTAGATTCGAACTGCCAACCTTTTGGTTAGCAGCTGAGCTTTTAACCACTGCACCACCAGGGCTCCGTTTTCACCTTAGGGCATTTAAATGCAGGGGCTCCCTTTTGCGTTGGTATTTGCATTCTAAATCCAATCTCCAAACTGGGAGTAAGAGGCTCTGTAAAAATGGTGTGGCAGGGTGTCTGACCTCATCTGAGTTCTCAAGGGGGAAGGAGAATCAAGATCAACAGCCCAAGGCTGATTTCTATGAGGTGGAGGCCAGACATGCCTCCTCTCTCTACCATCTTTGCCAATTCTGACACCAATGGCCCCACCCACGGCACTCTCTACTTCTCAGCTGGGTTCGATAACTCATTGCAGTGGCCAGAGTATACTCGTGATTATGTGGTTTATTAGGGAAGTAACAGGTTACAATTCAGGTTCAGGAATATTCAGGATGCGGTTATTCGTTTAGGATAGCCTCTTCTTCGCCATGCCCACAGGCAGGTCACTCTCTGGCCCTCGGCCTCTGCCCCGCTCCTGCAAGTGTTAAAAGCTCTTTTAGTTCTTCCGAGAAGTGCCCAAGGCACCCCACTCAGCGGGTAAGCCTCGGCCCGAAGGCGCTCAGCTCTAGCTCCATGGGCTGGGAAGCCAGCCACAGCCATCTCCGGCTGGTCTCCTGGCTCCTGCCCTTTCTCGCTGCCTTCTGTGTTACAGCTCCCTCTGTCTCCTGGATCTAGGATGTTCTCAGCTGAGGGATCCCAGGTCCCAAGGATGTGCTGCACTCCT
>NW_004444602.1:2302-9650 GCF_000243295.1 Trichechus manatus latirostris | reverse complement strand
AGGCAGATGAGAGGTGGTGAGTCAGAGCTTTAGAGTGGTTCCGTTGGAATTTGTTGTATTTACATATGCCTCGCCTCATTCCACAGAGAAATTAAGGCCTAACCAAAAAGTGCATACAATAAAACCAGGTATTGTAAAGTAAAAGTCAGTTCCAAAGAAAAGATAAGCCAGAAAGAAGAGGCTATCAAACCCTAGAGAGAGAGAGAGAAAAGGCACAGATGCTGTCGAGAGGTCCCACAGCTGCTACAGGTGTGCCCTGGTTACATGTTGATGCTCCGCCAGGTGAGGAAGACTCTCCATGTCCCCTCAGGGAAGGCCGGCTTCCTAGCTGGCAACCCAGCTTCCTGCAGAACCCACCATGGTGAGCTAGCAGCAAAATGTACCCCTCGCCAACTAATCTAGCGTTTCCAACGGGCTCCATGGAACACTGGTTGTGTGAGCTGCTGCAGAAGAGTTACAGGGTCAAACAAGTTTGGGGAACTTGCATATTACACCCACTCCCTTCTCCCGCCAAGGTTTCGTAGTATGTATTTGCATTTGAAAAGCTCTGAGCGGTCTCCACTAGTAACCTGGTCGTTAGGTCTCCACTAGTAACCTGGTCGTTACTCGTAGCTCCAACTCATGGCAACCCCATGCACGGTGGAACAAAGCACTGCCCAGTCCTGTACCATCCCCATGATCGGTTGCTGATCAGACCATTGTGATCCATAGGGTTTTCATTGGCTGATTTTCGAAGTAGATTGCTAGGTCTGTCTTTCTAGTCTGTCTTAGTCTAGAAGCTCTGCTGAAACTGTTCAGCATCGTAACAACACACCAGCCTCCACTGACAGATGGGTGGTGGCTGTACATGAGGTACCTTGGCCAGTAATCGAACCTGGGTCTCCAGCATGGAGGGCGAGAATTCCAACACTGCCCCCACCACTGCCCCCATCTTAACCTACTTAACTTTGCTTTTCCAAACTTCCTTGACTGTTAACTTCTTGAGGAACTAATTTCTACAGAACACACTTTGGGGAACACCGGAATAATTGAATGGGTTGGCTGTTTGGTCTTATTGAATATGGACCAATTATCATAGAGAACCGCTATCCAAAATAATAATTTCATTTTAGAATAACTGATACTAAGCTAGTCTTTTTTCCTTTAGGTAACTGACATAACCAGTTGTCGACTGAGAGCTTTCCTTAGCCAGTTACCATCAAGTCGATTCCGACTCGCGGTGACGCCGTGGGTGTCAGAGTAGAACTGTGCTCCAAGGTTTTCGGTGGTTAATTTCTCGGAAATAGATTGTCAGGCCTTTCTTCTGAGGCACCTCTGGGTGGACTCCAGCCTCCAACATTGCAGCTGCTGAGCGCGTTAACTGTTTACACCACTCAGGGCTTTGCTAGTCTAGGGTAATAAAACCATGAGCTAAGCACACAGAAGGATGCTCGTCCCTCTGCTCTCTAACAGATCATCCAAAAATGACCCCAGATTCTTAGGATATAAATTACAAAAGGGGGCTAATACACTGTTTTTCCCCACTCTTTTCTTTTTCACAAAAATAGTGGCATATTATACATATTGTTCTGAGCCTTGCTTTGTTTTACTTAACATATCTTAGAGATCATTCCACATCAACAAACAGAGAGCATCTTCATTCTTTTTTATGTCTAATTTTGTTGTAGGGATGTGCCATAGTTTATTTCACCAGCTTTCTTGATGGACATTGAGGTTATTTCCTAGTCTTGCTATTACAACCAATGCTATAGTAAATAACCTGATAACCAAAAAAATCAAACCCGTTGCCGACAAGTCGATTCCCACTTATAGCGACCCTATAGCACAGAGTAGGTCTGCCCCATAGGGTTTCCAAGGAGCAGCTCGTGTGTTTGAACTGCCGACCTTTTGGTTAGCAGACAAGCTCTTAACTGCTGTACCGCCAAATAACCTGATACATACATCAATTCTCATACAAGTATATCTGTAGGGTAGATTATCAGAGGGGGCAGTGGTGGTTCAGTGGTAGAATTTTCGCCTTCCATGTGGGAGACTTGGGGTACAATTCCTGGCCAGAGTACCTCATGAACAGCCAACGCTCGCCTGTCTTTGGAAGCCTATGTGCTGCTATGATGCTGAACAGATTTCAGTGGAGCTTCCAGGCTGCATTTCGTTCCTTTGTGCGTGGGGTCACCATGAGTTGGGGGCCAACTCGACAGCAGCTGACAACAACAAGGTTACTAGAAGTGTAATTGGTGGGGCAAAGGGCATATAATTTTGATGATATTGTCAAATTACCTTTGTAGGGATTATACTAATCCCTGTGCTCACAGACAGGATCTGAGAGCACCTGTTTCCCCACTGCCTCTCCGAGTGGTCCACGTTTGGCCTTTGCACCTGAAAGGTGACAAATGATCTCGAAGTGTAGTTTGACTTTGCATTTCTTTTATGATGTGTGAGGTTGAGCACCTTTCAGTATGTCTTAAAGAGACGTTAGTATTTCCTTTTCTCTTAGCTGTTCATATCTTTGCCCATTTTTCTCTTGAGTGCTGGTCTTTTGCTTTTTGTATGCTAGGAAAATTAACCCTTTGCTTAGCATATGAATAGTAGCTATTTCTCCGACGTTATCTTTTGACTTTGCTTATGGTGTTTTTTGCCTTGTAAATTTTTTAAAACTTTAATGCAGTTAAATTTGTCATTGTTTTTTTTAATTTTATGGCTTCCAGGTTGTAATTAGATAACCTTTCTCCACTCTGAGATTATACTAGAATTCTCTCATTGTTTCTTATACAATATTTATGGATATATACACATATATATAATGTTTGTATTAAATATAGTCATAATGTAATTATATAAAAATATAAATAAAATATGCAAACATGCAAATAAACAATAAATATGACAATAATACAATGGCTAGATTTTTCATATTTTATATGAATGTATAAATAATATACATATTAAAATATATATTTAAGATGTATAATGTTCAATATATATATTTAAGTATTGTTCCATTTAGAATATGTCTTTGTGTAAAGATGAACTATAACTTGATTTTTTTTTTTTCCAAATGATCCAAATTTACTAAATTCCTGTGTTTGGAACTGTTCGAGGACTTTCTGTTCTGTGCCATTTATGTATCTCTGTAGTTAGGCACAAGTGCTGTACTGTTTTAAATATTGTAGCTTTGTATATTTTATAATACATCTGTATATTTTTATTAAAATGCATTTTAATTATTATAGTTTTAATATCTGATAGAGCTAGATTTCCTTCTTTTTTAGATTTTTTTTTTCCTGGCTATCCTTCACATTGATTTTTTCCTTATAAGCTTTAGAATCAGTTATATTCCAGTTTTTAAAAAATATTTATTGCTACCTTATTGGAATCACATTAAATTTATAGAATAACTTAAGGCAAATGGCATTTTTATGACGTACAATTTTTTAGCCACCCCAAAACCAAACCCCTTGCCGTCGAGTTGAGTCTGACTCGCAGCGACCCTATAGGACAGGGTAGAACTGCCCCATAGAGTTTCCAAGGCTGTAATCTTTACAAAAATAGACTGCCTCTTCTGTCTCCCAAAGAGCAGCTGGTGGGTTCGAACCGCCGACCTTTCGGTTAGCAGCCAAGGGCTTAACCACTGTGCTACCACGGCCACTTTTTTAAAAAATGAGGTAAATGATTGTCTCAGCCCTTCCAGGCAGGCTCACACCTTGTCGTCAGTAAGAGTAAACAGCTGAAGAGGGCAGAGCACGCTCCTCAGAGACCAGACAAGATCTCAGGCCTACCATCATCCAAACATTCACATCTCCAAGAGATTGTCTCTGCTCTGAGATAACGGAGTAAGCAAAGATCAAAAGGCTAATCACAGTGTGAACGAGTATAAACAGACTTTGTACCAAAACATTTGGAAAACCTACCACGAGAGGAAGGGGACAGTCTTGTCCAGGCACGTTGTTCAAGACTGTCCCCAGAAGTGGACCAAGGTCTGGGTAGCCATCCCACCCTCGCCTCTGCCAAAATTTTCTTGTATGGCTGGAGAGCGGAGCCAAAAAAATGAACATGAGGAAAAATACTTCCTAAAGTCCAGAGTCTCCCACAAATACATCTTTTTAAAACCTATGGAAAGAACTACACGTCCAGATCTTTCTTTCCCAAGCTCCATCCATGTGGCAACGTTTGGGAAAGGTCTTGGCCCCTGGAAGGCACACCTGGGGCTTTACTGCAGGTAAAGCTGGAGAGCCATAGCGGTTTGTAGCGTCAGAGCTCAACCTGTCGTCTGGCCCAGCCTAAACTAGCCCGCCTGGCTTTATCCAGACCAGGATGTGACTGACCCAAACAGGCTTTGATGGGAGGGGACTCCGTGGCCTTCAGCAAGGTCACCTCTGCAGGAGCAAGTCACTGCAGCATTCAGTACAAGAGAAGGGTTTTCATAAATCACTTTAGGGAAAGTGGATTCCAACATTGAAGGGAATAATCGAGGATCTGAACCCTCCGCCAGGGAAAGTGGCACTGAGTAGGGGCAACAGCTAATGATGAGGTTGTATAACAGATTTCTAAGTGGAGAGAAAACCCTCATGGGAATATCAGCCCTCCGGGTGAGGTGGCAGGAAGTTTGTGAGAGAACACCAGGCAGCCCAGAGGCTGAAACATAATCAGGATGCCTCTCCAGGGCAAAAGTCCCCAAGTTAATGTCCCATCAGGTGAATTAGAAATGGACAGGAGCCTGTTTTTAAAGGAGACCATTTAGGTTAGAGATTAAAAGCATGTGCGTTGTCACTTATTAGCTGGAACCTTCGGGTAAGCCATTCCACCTCCTTAAACTTTCGCTTCCTTAACTATGAAATGGGGTGATAGCAGTATCCACCCCGAATCGTTTTATGACGATGAATGAAGTAACTCGCTAGTGCTCCTAAAGCCCTTAGCACAGGGCCTGGCCCGCAGTAAGTCTTTGTGAATGTAAACAGTCGTCAGCTCTTGTTACTGAGAAAGATTAAGCTATCGCTAGTGAGAAACTTACATGAGCAAATATTAAGTAAAAGAGATTGCCTGGGTAAGATCGCTTCCTGACCGATTTGCCTGATGGGGTGAGGCAGAGGGTTAAGGAATGAGCACAATAAAACATTTCAAATGCGTCCACCTTGTTAGAGATCAAGATGTTCTTCCAGCGGCCTCTAAGCCTCCCTCAACTGCAGATTTTGGAGAATCGATGAAAAACTTACAGACTCTTTGTACATGATTTTTGTTTCTTCTTACCTTTCCTGTGACTTTAGCATTGGGGTCTTGGCTGTGCAGTGGGCAGGCCCTCCTCCTGTTGTTTTAGCAAACTACGCCGCGTTGACTAGGTGATAAGTTTAATATTTCATGAGCCAGTGGGTATTGTTGGTGTTATTAGGTGCCGCCAGTTCCAACTCATAGGGACCCCACGTATAACAGAACAAAACCTGCCCGGTCCTGCACCGTCCTCACAATCGTTGTTAGGCTTGAGCCCATTGCTGCAGCCACTGTGTAGTCCATCTCATGGAGGATCTTCCTCTTTTTCACTGACCCTCTACCAAACGTGATGTCCTTCTGCAGGGACTGGTCCCTCCTGATAACATGTCCAAAGTATGTGAGATGAAGTCTCGCCATCTTTGCCCTTAAGGAGCATTCTGGCTGTACTTCTTCCTGCAGTCCATGGGTATTAGGTTGTTAAAATACAATATAGGATTTAAGGAAGCTGCCAGCTTTTTCCCCTTGGTTTTAAATTTGAATTGAAGTTGGCTACCCCTACGGGGGAGCCCTGGTGGCGCAGTAGTTAAGAGCTCAGCTGCTAACCAAAAGGTCGGCAGTTCAAATCCACCAGCCACTCCTGGGAAACTCTATGGGGCAGTTCTACTCTGTCCTATAGGATCACTATGAGTTGGAATCACTTGACGGCAATGGGAGTAGAGTTTTGGTATCCCTAGGGGGTATCTGCTTAGTTAAAGGAATCTGATACTCTTAACCAAAAGAAATCCTTTGCAAGGTTAAGTTTTTTAAACAAAACCCAGGATTTGGATTCAGAAGATTTGCACGGGAGACCTGCCAACTGCCTACTATATAAACTTTATGAGCTTTAGCTTCTTCATCACCAAAAATGGTGATAATAGTAATGATAATCATCTCATAAGATTTCTGTGAGGATCAAATAAGACATGTCAAATGTTCTTTGCCAGCTGCAAGTATTATATAAATGTTAGCTACTTATGAGTTTTTTTTATTCTTGTTGGTGGAAGGGGCCTGGGACTAGAGGTTGAGAGGCCCAGGTTCTGATTCCTGCTCTTAGAACCACAGCTTCGTCATCTAGGAAACATCTAGGCTTTGAATCCTTTCCAAGGAAACAAATTGGCTTGAAACAGCAGGGGATTTTTTTCAAGAGGCAATCCTCTACAAAGGGCAGGGGAGATGAGGCCTTGCTCCCACTGGGTGAGCAGGAGAAATGGAGGAACAAACTGGAAGCCTGGAAGCATGATCACTGATTTCTGGGACGCAGCAATAGCAGCCGGGTCTGGTGGCGAGCAGTAATCAGAGCTCAGTGCACGGCCAGCACTGCAAAGTAAATAGTGAGCACCAACACCTGGAGCCAAAGCTTCGTGCACCGCAGATTGCTGTTCAGTCAGCTGTGACCTCTGAGACTACGGAAGCAATTGAGCAGTCAGGTCCTGCAGACACACGCCCATGTGGTGCCTGTACACACACACAATGTAAAAGCACTGACCGGCGCCCAGAACAGAGAGGGTGTTAAGGTGGCCGCCCTGGACTCAGACAGAGCCCAGTACCTATCGCGAGGATGCTCGGGGATTCGATGGGAAATACACAGGAAGTGTGGGTGCAGCTGGCTCCAGGACTTCCATGGCTGGAATCCTGCACTTGGGCCCACTTTATTCACAAGGCTTTGCTGCCACCATGTGTTGACAGGGTCAAATGAAAGCATTTTTCAAGATTCCTAGAAAATTACAAATAAGCTCAAGAAAAATAAGAATCATAGGCATCCCCAGGTCCCCAAAGAAGGAATAAAGTCACAAGAAGACGTGATGTTAGAGACAGAGGAATGGACTGAAAAGGAGGATGTCATGACCCCAGGAACAGCTGACACGTGGTGACTCAGTCCTCAAGGATGGACAGTCCAGTGAGGTCAGAGTGAGAGTGATGGGTGCTCGCAAAACGCCTGAAGGTCATCTGTTTGTTTTGTTTTGTTTTGTTTTTTTTGCAAGTTGGTCTAAACATATTTATTTAAGACTTGTTTTTATTATTATTGTACTTTAGATGAAGGTTTACAGAACCAACTAGGTTCTTATTAAACAATTAGTACACATATTGTTTTGTGACATTGGTTACC
>NW_004444602.1:0-1821 GCF_000243295.1 Trichechus manatus latirostris | reverse complement strand
CTTTTAAGACCCCAGATGCTACTCACCAAAGTAGAATGTAGAACATTTTCTATATAAACTGTGTTATGCCAGTTGAGCTAGATGTTCCCGGAGACCATGGTCCCCACAGCTCTCACCCCAGTAATTTGGTCCCTCAGTGAGTTTAGATGTATCTATGGAGCTTCCGTGAGAAGGTTGTCTGTTTTATTAACAGCCTGGCAATCGAGCTCTTCCTGGCTCATTAAATTTCTCTCAAAGCTTCTTGTTTTCAACATGTCAAAGGGTCTCTAGTTTGACTCATATAAAGTCCTTGTTGTTGTTGTTAGGTGCCAGTTCCGACTTATAGCAACCCTGTGTACAACAGAACAAAACACTGCCCTGTCGTGTGCCATCCTCACAATTGTTGCTATGCTTCAGCCCATTGTTGCAGCCACCGTGTCAATCCATCTCATGAAGGGTCTTCCTCTTTTTCACTGACCCTCCACTTTACTAAGCATGATGTCCTTCTCCAGGGACTGATCCCTCCTGATAACATGTCCAAAGTATGTGAGATGAAGTCTCACCGTCCTTACTCCCAAGGAGCATTCTGGCTATACTTCTTCCAAGACAGATTTGTTCGTTCTTTTGGCAGTCCATGGTATATTCAGTATTCTTCACCAGCACCACAATTCAAAGGTGTCAGTCTTTCTTCAGTCTTCCTTATTCATTGTCTAGCTTTCGCACGCAGATGAGGTGATTAAAAACACCATGGCTTGGGTCAGGCTTCAAGGTGATATGTTTGCTTTTTAACACTTCAAAGAAGTCTTTTGCAGCAGATTTGCCCAATGCAATACGTCTTTTGATTTCTTGACTGCTGCTTCCATGGATGTTGATTGTGGATCCAAGTAAAGCGAAACCCTTGACAATTTGAATCTTTTCTCCGTTTATCATGATGTTGCTTATTGGTCCAGTTGGGAGGGTTTTTTTCTTTTTCTATATGTAAATGTCCTATTTGACACAAGAAGGATGTCGCTGGGATAGATCTCTAACAGATGTTGTCAGCTGCCGTCGAATTGGCCCCCAAGTCATGGTGACCCCATCCATGCACAGTGGAATGAAACACTGCCCAGTCCTGCACCATCCCCATGATCAGTTGCAGATCAGTCTGTTGGGATTCATAGGGTTTTCATTGGCTGATTTTCGGAAGTAGATCACCAGGCTTTTCTCCCTAATTAGTCTTAGTCTGGAAGCTCTGTTGAAACCTGTTCAGCATCACAGCAACATGCAAGCGTCCCTGACAGGTTGTAACTGTGCATGAGGTAAGTTGGCCAGGAATTGAACCCAGGTCTCCCTCATGGAAGGTGAGAATTCTACCACTGAACGAGCACTGCCCTCTGGCAGATATTAATACCGTGCTGTTTAAACTTCTTCTTGTAGCTATTTAACTGTTGGCAATGTACATTAACCTCTCTAAGCCTTGTTATACACGACTTTAACATGGAGATTTCAATCGTACTGCGCTCATAGAGCTGTTGTGAAGAATAAATGAGGTAATGAATCCAAAGCTCTTAAAACCGTGGTGGCACACAGGAAGGACTTGATAAACGACAGTTATTCCCCAAGTTCTCCTAATAGTAAAGTAGTAGGAACTCGTACCTCTGGGTAAGGGTAAGAAAATAGGAACATTATCAGTTCATATAACTGAAAAGTCCAGAGTAGGTCTGGCTTCAGGCACAGCTTGATTCAGGGACCCTAGCGATGTCACTGGGACCTGGTATCTCTCTCTCCACCTCTCAGCTTCTTTCTCTGAGTTGGCTCCCTGTCACAGAATTAAGATGACTTCTGCAGCAACACATTTCTACA
>NW_004444601.1:23277-24051 GCF_000243295.1 Trichechus manatus latirostris | reverse complement strand
TCAAACTTAGTATGTGAAAAGCAGAAACATACCTCTTCTAAAACCACTATTGATCCAGTCTCAGGTCCAAATTCTTAATCCTGGCTTTGTTATTTTCTCGGACACCTGTATTCAACCTGTCAATCAATATCTTGTGAAGGTTCTCTGGAGAACCATGACTACTACTAATATTGTTGTCAAGAGTGGTTCTTGAGGAATAGAATCTTAAGGATGAGGTTTCTGAATAGCTTTTGAGGTTTCTAAAATTGCTTCTCTAATCTGATTAGATTAAAAACATTAGTGTCTCTAACTCCAGTAGTAAAAAGGGCACTCATAATCCATGGTGTGATGTGGCAATAGAGATAAAAGAAACATCACAGTTGGATATTCTTATTCAAATATTTATAAGACTCAGAGTTCTGGATTATCGTATACTTGATACCTTAGGACATTTTGGGCAAACTAGGAGTATGACGGCATTGTCTGGTTGCTCTTAATTTCTCTGTACAAAGCAGGGGAAAGAAAAACAATGAGCTCAGAGTTTCAAATTCTAAGCTCAAACACTGCATAAGTGATCTGAAAGATTACATGTGTGCCCTGAAAGAATACCTTATGTCCTGTAGCCACAGAGCTGAGATTACTGAAAACCAAACCCAGAGTCCCTTCCTATGAGTGGCTGAATTGCAACAAAAATTGAATTTCCAACCTTACCTGATGTTTGATGTTTGAGGCCATTGATTGGGAAGGAATGGGATTCTGAAAATTGGAATGAAGGCATATGGACAGATCTTGATG
>NW_004444601.1:20454-21963 GCF_000243295.1 Trichechus manatus latirostris | reverse complement strand
AGGTCAGGTAATCAGTGGAGTTTTAGGACAAGTCCATTTTACAGTGGTTCCAGTGGGTCCCTGAACTTATTCTGTGGTTATTTCCCGAGGTCTGGAATATGTAATTGTAATAGACATACTCAGCAACTGGTAGAATCCCCATATTGGTTCCCTGACCTGTGCAGTGAAGGCTATTATGGAAGGAAAGGCAAAGCCGAGGCCAATGGAACTGCCTGTACCTAGAAAAATAGTAAAGCAAAAGCAATACTGCATTCCTGGAGGGATTGCAGAGATTATTGTCACTATTAAGGGCTTGAGGGATGCAGGGGTGATTATTCCCACAACATCTCCATTCAGTTTGTCTATTTGCCATGTACAGAGAATAGATGGATCTTGGAAAATGAAAATAGATTATCATAAGATTAAGCAGATGGTGACTTCAATTGCAGCTGCAGTTCCAGATGTGTTTTCATTGTTTGAGCAAATTAACACATCTCCTGGTACCTGGTGCACACATATCTATTCATCTGGCAAATGATTTTTTCTTTATTATTTGTAAAGACCACCAGAACCAGTTTGCTTTTAGCTAACAAGACCAGCAAAACACCTTCACTGTACTACCTTAGGGTATATAAACTCTCCAGTCCTATGTCATAATTATTCCACAGGGAACCTGATTGCCTTTCTCTTCCAGAAGTTAAATGAGAAGGATTATGTCTGAAGTCTATCAATAAGCACGCTGCTGGAATTTCCAGCATGCCACATGGCCTGTGGATTTTGGACTAGCCTGATCCCACAATCCCATTAAAATATTTGCTTAAAATCTCTCTCCCTCTCTCTCTTTCGCTTTCTGTCTTCCATATTGGTTGTATTTCTATGGAACATTAAGACAACTACATACTTTATTTAATTCTAAGAAATTCAAATATGTTGACAAAAATTCATTCAGCAGTTTTTTGGGCCAGGAATGAGTGTGAAGAAAGACTGCAAAAAAGCATGAGGGAAAATTTTTTGGGTGATATAAATGCTTTGTATCCTGATTGTGGTACTTATGCAGGTGGTATCTTTATTTGTCACAACTCAGGAAACTCTTGACTTCAAATGGGTAAAGTTTACTGTATGTAAATTATACTATGATAACATTAATTTTAAAAATTAAAGAAAAATACATAAAACAAGAATTGAAAAAAATACATAAGCACATAATTCACATACACACAAAAACGTTTAAAAAATGGCCTGAGAACATATTGAAGGGTCTTCAACTGCATTCAAAATAAGGAAAAAGCAAATGACAGTTACACTGAAATACCATTTCACACTTATTAGATTGACAAAAACAAACAAACAATGATCAAAAACTCCTTGAGTAGAAGCATGTTAAGAGATTGATGGTAAAGTGACACTTATATACATATCTGGTGGGAATATAAATTTTTACAACCCACATAAAGGGGAAATTGGCAATATCTAACAATACCACATATGTTTGCTTTTTGATCCAGCAATTAAAATTATTGGAATGACCCA
>NW_004444601.1:16870-19155 GCF_000243295.1 Trichechus manatus latirostris | reverse complement strand
TCTTCTGAGTTTAAACCTTTTCTTGAGCTCTTATACTAGTGGTCTTATACAGTATTTGTCCTTCTGTGACTGACTAAATTCACTCAGCATAATTAGGTCCAGCTTCCACTGTGTTATACGATATTTTATAGCCTCATCGTTCTTCTTTATGGTTGCATAATATTCCATTGTGTGGATATACCATAATTTTGTATCCATTCGTCCATTGATGGGCACCTAGGTTGCTTCCATCTTTTTGCTATTGTGAACAATGCTGCAATAAACATGGGTGTGCATGTATCTTTTCATGTGCCAGCTCTTGTTTCTCTAGGATATAGTCCAATGAGCGGGATAGCTGGATACTATGGTATTTCTATTTCTAGCTTTTTACGGAAGCACAAAATCGATTTCCAAAGTGGTTATATCATTTTACATTCCCACCAAGTGTATAAGTGTTCCAGTCTCCAAAACATCTCCAGCATTTATTATTTTGTGTTTTTTGGATTAAGGCTAGCCTTGTTGGGGTAAGATGATATCTCACTGTAGTTATTTGTCTTTTTGTTATTGAAGTTTTGCAGTATCTTGTAGATTTTAGAGATTAGACGCTGACCGGATTTGTTGAAGCCAAAATTGTTTTCTCCGTCTGTAGGTTGTCTTTTAACTCTTTTGGTGAAGTCTTTTAATGAGTATAAGTGTTTGATTTTTAGGAGCTTCCATTTATCTAGTCTCTCTTCTGGTGCTTGTGCATTGTTACTTATGGTTCATATTGTGTTTATGCCATGTTTTAGGGCTCCTAGCATTGTCCCTGTTTTTTTCTTCCAAGATCTTTATCGTTTTCAATTTTATATTTAAGTCTTTGATCCATTTTGAGTTAGTTTTTGTACATGGTGTGAGGTATGGGTCTTGTCTGAGTTTTTTGCATATGGGTATCCAGTGATGCCTGCACCATTTGTTAAAGACACTGTCTTTTCCCCAATTAATGGACTTTGGGCCTCTGTCAAATATTAGCTGCTCATAGGTGGATGAGCTTATATCTGGATTCTCAACTCTGTTCCATTGGTCTATGTATCTGTTGTTGTACAAGTACCAGGCTGTTTTGACTACCATGGCAGCATAATAGGTCTTAAAATCAGGTAGAGTAAGGCCTCCCACTTTGTTCGTCTTGAGTAGTGCTTTATTTATTCGAGGCCTCTTCCCTTTCCATGTGAAGTTGGTGATTTGTTTCTCCATCTTATTAAAAATGTCGTTGGAATTGGGATTGCGATTGTATTGTATCTAAAGCTCGCTTTGGGTAGAATTGACATTTTCACTATGTTGAGTCTACCTATCCATGAGCAAGGTATATTTTTCCACTGATGCAGGTGTCTTTCAGTTTCTTGCGGTAGTGTCTTGTAGTTTTCTCTGTATACATCTTTTACGCCTCTGGTTAGATTTATTCCTACGTATTTCATCTTCTTGGGGCTATTGTAAATGGTGTTGATTTGGTGATTTCCTCTTCAAGGTTCTCTTTGATGGTGTAAAGCAATCTAATTGATTTTTGTATGTTTATCTTGTATGGTGAAACTTTGCTGAAATCTTCTATTAGTTCCAGTAGTTTTCTTGTGGATTCTTTGCAGTTTTCTGCGTATAAGATCATATCATCTGCAAATAAAGATACTTTGACTTCTTCCCTACCAATCTGGATTTCGCTTTATTTCTTTTTCTAGCCGAATTGCTCTGGCTAGGACCTCCAGCACAATGTTGAATAATAGTGATGATAGAGGGCTTCCTTGTCTGGTTCCTGTTCTCAAGGGGTATGCTTTCAAAGTCTCTCCATTTAGGATGATGTTGGCTATTGGTTTTGTTTAAATGCTATTAATTATATTGAGAAATTTCCCTTCTATTCCTATTTTATTGAGAGTTTTTTATCATAAATGGGTGATGGACTTTGTTGAATGCCTTTTCTGCATTGATTGATAAGATCTTGTGCTTCTTGTCTTTTGTTTTATTCATGTGGTGGATTACATTGATTATTTTTCTAATGTTGAACCATCCCTGCATACCTGGTATAAATCCCAATTGGTCATGGTGAATTATTTTTTTGATATGTTGCCGAATTCTATTGACTAAAATTTTGTTGAGAATTTTTGCATCAATGTTCTTGAGGGATATCAGTCTGTAATTTTCTTTTTGTGTGGTGTCTTTACCTGGTTTTGATATCTGGGTTAAGCTGGCTTCATAGAATGAGTTTGGGAGTATTCCAGCCTTTTCTATGTTCTGTAATACCTTTAGTAGAAGTCATGTTATCTCTTCTCTGAAAGTTTGGT
>NW_004444601.1:11921-14307 GCF_000243295.1 Trichechus manatus latirostris | reverse complement strand
ATCTTTGGTTTTGGCAAGTTTGATTATAATATGTCTTGGCGACTTTCTTTTGGGATCTACCTTATGTAGGGTTTGATGAGCATCTTGGATAGATATCTTCTCATCTGTCATGATATCAGGGAAGTTTTCTGCAAACAAATCCTCAACAATTTTCTCTGTATTGTCTGTTACCCCCCACCCCCACCTCCCGTTCTTATACTCTCATCACTCGTTGTTTATTTCTTTTGATAGAGTCCCACATGACTCTTAGAGTTTCTTCATTCTTTTTAAATCTTTTATCTGATTTTTCTTCAAATAAGTTGTCGTCAATAGCTTTATCTTCAATGTCACTGTCTCTAACTTCTACTGCATCAATTCTGCTCCTATGACTTTCTACAGAGTTATCTAATTCTGAAATTTTGTTAATCTTCTGGATTTCTGGTTGCTGTCTCTCTATGGATTCTTGCAGTCTATTAAATTTGTCATTATGTTCTTGAATAACTTTTTTAAGTTCCGCTGCTACTTTGTCCTGGATGTTTCTGCATTCTGTAAAATTTCCTTTCTAATTTCTAGGAGAGTTCTGTATATTAATCTTTTGTATTCTGCCTCTGGTAATTCCAAGAAATTCTCTTCCTCCAGAGAATTTATTGATTCTTTACTTTGGGAGCTTGCTTTAGCCATTATAAACTGCCTCTTTATGTGATTTGCTATTGACTGTTGTCTCTGAGCCATCAATAAGTTATTATAGTTTTATTTTATATTTGTTTAGTGAGTCCTAGCTTTTTGTTTTGTTTTGTTTTGATATGTCCCAATAGGCTGCTCGTGTGCGCTAGTTTGATTATTGACACTTTTGACTCTCTAACATCGTGTCACCAGGTAGTTCTGTAACTAAGTATGTGCCCACAGAAGTCTGTTAAATTTTCCTATATGGGTTCAGCTCAGGTGACCAGTAGTCAGTCACCAAGTGTGTGGTGCAGGCTTTCACCTACTGTCCTAGACAGGCATGGGTGATTGGTGCAAGCACTGGACTTTGGCTGTGGTAGGGGATGACATGCTGAGCCAGGCAGGGGGCTGATGGCTGCCTGTGAGAATATCAAAGGAAAGCGTGTCCCTATTCTCTAGGGTGAGTAGGTAGGTGAGTTTTGCAGCCAGACCATGAGCACCCCACTCTGGTGGCTATAAAGACTCTAACACACCACTTTATCTTGGACTCCTGTATCAGGTCACTAGTAAGTTTAGGTGACACCACCAGTCCTCAAGCCCCTGTTGCGGATTGATAAGAGTGCCTACTTAAGGGGCAGGGCTGTTTTGAGGGTCACAAATCCGCCCGTTCACAGCTGAAGCAGTTGAAGTTAAACTTCAGATGTTTGCCCTGCTGTACTGTGGTAGTGAGCTAAGCTGTGGAGATGGGTCCCCACAAGTTTACACAGGGGTGTAAGGCACTCAGAGTCTGCAGACCCCTTATGCCTGTGCCTAGCAAAGGAGCTGTGCCAACCGTGTGTTTCTGTCTTAGGGTAGCCAGTAGCTTACTTGTTGCCTCTCCAAGGCCAGAAGAATGGGTCAGGGCGCCTTTTGGGATCTACTTCCGGGCCAGCGGACTCCTGGTGCAGAGCGCGGAGGTAGGAGGTAAAAGGGAGAGAGGTTTTTCCCAAATGGGCTTTTTTTTTTAATATCCACAAAAGGCTGCATGCATGTACTTATCTTTAGCCACTTCGGAGCTTCTTTTCACTGGTTCGGAGTTTCCAAGCAGAATCTCTGCTGCCAGATCTCTCTCCTCGTGGATACTGCTTTCTGAGTGTGTGCAGAGCTGTTTGCCTGCTTCACTGCGGACCCAGCACGGCTGAAGAGTTGCTGGCATGGCTGAAGAGTTGCCGTTGAGCCACCAGTGCTCTGGTGCTCCTGGTTTCTTCTGAACCATCTACCTCTCCCCCTGCCACTTGGTCTGATTCCTCAACTTTGCCTTGCTCAGGGCTCTTAGATATTCATATATAATCAAATCACTTGTTTTTCCAGGTCTTTATTGTAAGAGGGATTTAGGAAGTGTCTGACTACACCGCCATGTTCTTTATAAACAAATATTGAACTGCATAAATAGGTTTGTTTTTGTTTGTTTTGCCATGTTGTGGGGTAGCAAAGATCTCATATCAGTGATGTCAGCTTCCACCTTAAGTAACTAGGAAAAAAATCATTATGGAAATTCTAATAAAATCACAATCACATACATCTAAACACCTATTAAAATGGTTAAAATTAGAAAGAGTGACCACATCCAGTGTTGTTGAGGCAGTGGACTAATTGGCATTCTCATAAACTGCTGGTGGAAATATAAAATGGCACAGCCACTTTGGATAACAGTTTTGCAGTCTTGGAAAGTTAAATGTATACTTAGTGTGTTGTTATTGGATGC
>NW_004444601.1:9000-11573 GCF_000243295.1 Trichechus manatus latirostris | reverse complement strand
CCCAATGTCCACTGCTAGGTAAATGGATAAACATGCTGTGGTATTGCATACAATGGAATACTACTTTAACAATAAAAAGGAATGAACTATTGATACATGCAGTGACATGGATGAATCTCAAAATAGTTATGCCTCATAAAATATGCCTCATACAAAGGAGTACTTCCCATATGACTTAATTTGTATAAAGTTCTTGAAAAAGAAAAACAGTCACTGACAGGAAGCAGATCAGTGGTTGGTTGGGAAATGAGAAGCATGGTAGTGGGGATGAAGGTATTACCAAAGGGCTTGAGGAAACATTTAGCAGAGAGAGATGTATTCACCACATTGATTGTGGTGATGGTTTCATGTTTGCATGTCTACTTACGTGAACACATATGAAATTATATCCTTTAAATATGTGCAGTTTTGAATGCCAATAAGAGCTTGGCTGCTAACCAAAATGTTGGCAGTTGAAATCCACCAGCTGCTCCTTGGAAACCCTCTGGGGCTGCCTTAGTTATCTAGTGCTACTATAACAGAAATACCACACGTGGATTGCTTCAACAAACAGTTCATTTCCTTACAGTAAAGTTGGCCAAAAGTCCAAATTCAGGGAGTCAGCTCCAGGGGAAAACTTTCTCTCTCTGCCAAACTTCTCATCCATATTCCCCTGGACTGGGAGCTTCTCAGTGCAGGGATCCCAGTTCCAAAGGATGCGCTCTGCTCCCAGCACTGCTTTCTAAGTGGTATGAGGTCTCCCTGTGTCTCTGCTTGCTTATCTCTTTTATATCTCAAAAGATTTTTTTCTCAAGACACAATCAAATCTTGTAGATTGAGTCCTGCCGCCCATCCTCCTTCATTAACATCCTAAGGTGGGATTTACTACATTTAGGAAAATCACACAATACCTGGAATCACAGCCCAGCCAAACTGATACACACATTTTTTAAGGGGACATAATTTAGTCCACGATAGTGGCAGTTCTACTCTGTCTTATAGTGTTGTTATGAGTCTGAAACCACTCAATGGCAACGAGTTTTTTTTAAAGTTCTTGAAAAAGAAAAGAGAGAGAAAAGGAGGAGAAGCTTAGGAACTGAGCATGGTCATCCTTTTATAAAATTCAGTGTTTAAATAGTCTCCTATTTAGAGAGAGTATTGTGAGTTGGGTAAGGTGAAGTGACAGGGAAGTGCTCTATTAGTCTCTGCAGAGAAAAACATGTGGCCCTGGAAAAGGAGTTTCTTTTTCAGACAGCAGAAGCTGGGGGAAGAACAGCTGTAAACATTTTTTGGCATTATCATTAACTATTCTCTATATCAATCCTGAAGAAATCAATCTTCAGACATGAAGGCCATCTGCTATAAGCTATTATTTTATGTGTGGTCTTTGTAAGAGGGATCTGTGCTTCCATAGCATGATTTTTTTCAAGACTTGAATATTGTTCAGTTATTATTCCTCACACAAGACAACAGATTTTTTCATCAAATTCTTTAATAATCTAACTTATTTTTGAATATAAAAATGTGTGGATACATGTGTGTGTCCTTGTGTATATGTATGCATGTCTGCAAGTGTGTATAACCTGTAGAGTTCCTTTGCATAGACCAAATAATACATAGAACTTTGAAGTCTACTTTTTCCTACTATAAATATTTTCTAACATAAGGTTAGTTTTAAAGTAGATTTTATTATCCTATTTTTCATTTTACTTACATTATGATCTTTCACAATGATGACCACTGTTCCATATTCTACTATTAAATACTTAAAGCTTCCTTTTAAGCTAAGGATATAACTCTCCATTCTTTGATTTTAGCTGATGTTTTGCTTCAGTTTTTAACTATACAAATTTCAGTTATTGTATGAATATCTCCCTTTTGTACAAATTATTTGTCTACACTAGTTAAGATTGTCCTTAATCAGGTCTAATACTAACATAACTTTGCTTGGTCTACAACAAAAGATCTTGAGTCATCAGGTCCCTGAGAACCTGGAATCCCACAAACTGGGAAAGAAAAACAAATGGGTTTGCAAAAATTACAATCCTATCTGACCATTTCAACATAAAATGTGAACACAGTGTGTATCACAGATCTTTGTCACTGGAATTTTGTCCCATATAGTTTTAGCATTTATTCCTCATGATAGAGATCCAAGAAACTAAATCTCAGAGGAGAGTTGGCACTTTGTGACAGACACATAACTGTGCTTGCACTTGAGTGGAAGGGAAATTTGCCTTTCTTGGTCAGCGAAGTTAGCTTGTAATCAATCGCAGGTGAATTAAGAAGACTTGGTGGGGAGAGAGAGAAATCTTATGCTGTCCACTTTGAAATTCAGTCTTCCTCTTTAGGTTAGTAAATGTCAACTTTGCAATAACAGTGAAAAGGAGAGCAATGAAAGATATTTTGTGGTAGAAACTGTCATTACCTTTTCTGTCCACTAAGGAAGCAGGCAAACAGAATGCAGATGATAGTAGTAGACATTTGAAGATCAAGTCAGAATTTGGCAGGGAAGGGTTCCATCACAACTCTAACTGGTGTGCTTGTGGGAAGAAACAATTCCATGGGAAATTAAAGGTGTTCAAGAAATATTT
>NW_004444601.1:6278-7817 GCF_000243295.1 Trichechus manatus latirostris | reverse complement strand
AGAGTATAAAGGCATAAGAGACTATGATGGCCACAGTTGTTACTAACGTATTGAATCCACCTCCAATTATCACCAAAATCTCATTGATGTAGGTACTGGAGCATGAGAGCTTTAGGAGAGGAAGTGTGTCACAGAAATAATGGCAGGTAATATTGTCCTCACAGAAGGAAAGACTGGCCATGAAAATAGTGTCTACCACAGCTCCAAAAGACGCCATGAGCTAGACTCCACTCACCAGCATATTCCAGACCTTTCGGTACATGGTGACACTGTAGAGCAGTGGACTACAGATAGCTACGTATCTATCATACGCTATGGCAGTCAGCATATAGCACTCAGCAATAGCAAAAACACAAAAGAAAAAGAGCTGACTCACACATCCAGGAGAGGAAATAACATTCTTCTCCCATACAAAGTTTTCCAAGAGTTTAGTGGTAACAACTGAGGAGTAAAACAGATTTAGGAATGACAAATTACCGAGGAAGAAGTACATGGGTGATTGGAGCTTAGAAATGAAAGTGATAAGTAGTATCATACACAAGTTTCCCATTACAGTGACACCATAGATCCCTAGAAAGAAGAGGAAGAGAGGCAGCTGGAGTTCTGGTCTTTCTGTCAATCCCTCAAGGACAAACTCAGTCACTGTGGAATCATTCTGTCTGGCCATTTCCTTCAGGAAACAGGATGTGCAACAAAGAAAAATAAAAATCACCTGAAGTAAAGAAGCTGTTTGTCCGTGAATACTAGAAGCTTTACTAGTGTTGTGGTAGAAGATAAAGTTGATTATCAAAGTAAAACAGTTTAAGGTGGTCAATAATAACGTGGTGAATAACATATTTCATATCAGGACTAGTTTACTCAAGACCTTCATTAGCTACACAAAAACAAAGAATAAATACAATGTGATCTTAAAAAATAATAAGAAAATATCCCAATAGGGCAAAGCTGCCAATATTTGGGTATCCTTCAAGATTTTATTGGTGTCTGGAAGAAACTGGAACTCAGCAGCTATGCGTTTAACTGCGACTACATAATAGAGTTCTGGACCACTTGGTACTGAAAACATCAAGGTTTTATTAAGTCTTAAGAAAGTTATTTCAGGGTTAGTATTGGGCCTTTTGTGTGCACTGGATTGTTGTTGCCCACATAATACAGAGCACTCCTCAAAGATAAACTGGTAAGAAATGTATACCTTAGGGTCAAGATTGATAGTCTTAAAGGGAGGTGCAGAGATCTCGATGCTCCAAATTAAGCAGGTCTTCAACTTAATCTTGGAGTACTTCGATTCAAATGAGTGAATACCTGTTATATTTCTTTTTCTTTCTAGAAAGAGCTTTGGAAGCTGTTGTAGGTGTATATTGGGGAAGTAATAAAATATGAAGAAATTGAAGAAGAGACCTTTTCCTAGTGTTCCATCCACTGCACACACAATAGGAAGCAGAAACCTCTGTTAATCCATCTTCAGTTTTGTTGGCTTAAGTAATAGGCACATATTTTTTGGTCAACAGCACTTTTGTTAAAATATAAATTTGTAATTCT
>NW_004444601.1:2730-6178 GCF_000243295.1 Trichechus manatus latirostris | reverse complement strand
ATTCCATTTCACTCTGAACGATTTAGTAAAACTATACTCAGAATTTTGTGTACTTAGTTGAATGCTCTCTAGAGTAGCAGAGTTGTTGCTCTTACTTAATTTATATTTTCTATTTTGTAATGTGAGATAAATTCACATAGTCAGCTTTATGGCAGAACTTACCAGTCCAGAATCTGGTTGGACTTGTTGAGAGTGTAATGTTATTAGACTATAACATCAAAAAAAAAAAAAAATCAAATGGTAACCACTGGAAATAAAGAAGAAATATAGCTAATTCTACCTCGAGTAAGGGTTAATAAGATCCCCTTCCACTACAAGATTAAACCTTTTGTAAGCATGAGTTACTTTGATTTGTTTTTTGTAGGTCTTTGACTCCAGGGAGATGTAACAGTATGGTATTCTCCTAGGACCACAAGTCCAGTGGACAATCTTCAAGGTGAAATTCTCTTGAGAAGAAGAAAAGCAATTATTGGATTATATTTTCAACCAAAATAATGACACTTTCAGAATATTGGCATTTGCAATATTCAGAACTACTAACTTTTTAAAAGGAAAGGTCTTTATCCAGCAAAGGGTCATTGCTCATGTCTGGAATGATTGTAGGATCATCAGAAACAGATTTTTGTCAGTTTCCTAAGGCTGTTGTCACTTACTTCAAAGAGCAGCCATCCAGCCTCGTATCTGTTTGTGCTCCAATAGAAGAGCATGGTAAATCTTGCTTTTAGATTTTTAACTCTTTGTACTGTAATTAAGGCCGATTGATAATTATTCTCCCGGAACATTGAGTAAGCATCCAAGTTGTCAATGATGACTTAAACAGAAAGATCCATTTTCCTCCTAAATATTTGATTGCAATAAGTTGTATGAAGACTAAGTTTAGGGTTCTATGAATTCATATGGCAGAGGAAGTGGTATATTTTGGTCCTAGGACACTGGAACCAAGAACATAACTTATAGAACTTACAGAAAATAAAGAATCTAAGTCCCGGAGACACGTAAAATTACCCAAGATTGACTGCACAGCTATTTTGGAGCAGACTAGTCCTGATTTCCTACATCCCAGTAAAATGATTTTCTCCTGATTCCTTTGAGTGAAGAACCAAAACATTAGAAAGAGAGTACATTACTTCAATTTTATCTCTTGCTCCTGTTTTCAATATTTGTCCATCTTTTAGGTATTTAGACTAGTTTTGGTACCAATTTGCTTGCAGAAAAAGAACTCTACATTGAATATGAAAACTATTTGAGTAATTCATTTCTCTCAGAAATGTGTTTCCGTATGTAATTAAGACTATCCTCAGCTGTTATCCACTCACTTTCCTTAGTTCTCTTGGTACTGTTTGATCTCTTTCATGAAATTCAGAATCATTTTATTTCTCAAAAATAGTTTTTAATTATATGTGCTGATATACAAACAAAATATACAAAACTTTTAGTAAGAGAGACATGGCAATTATGTGTGGGTAAACATATGTATGACCACACCAGCTCCTCCCACTATCTTCCATATCTTTGGAATTTGCAGCTGTATCATTCCACTTGCTGAGGCCAATATCATCAGAGTCATTTTCCATTATTCTCTTTCTCTAACAACCCACATCCCATTCACCAACCAGTAATAATGGTGTGATGTTCAAAATACATCTAGACTCCCACCTCCTCTCGGTCCCTCCTCTATTTCCACTCTGGACAAAGCCAGTCTCATATCTCACCTGGATGAATATAATAGACTCCTTACTTATTGTGATAGTTAAGATTGTGTGTCATCTTGGCTGGTCCATGATTCTCAGTGTTTTAATGTAATCACTGCCATGATTGAATATACTCTGAGTAACCAATCAGATGAAAGGGAGTCTCCTTGGGGGTGTGGCCCGAATCTGTACATAAGCAGACCTTCTGGCTTATTGCTCTCTCTGGATCCTGCAGCTGCTTCCTGTTGTCTTACCTCCCGTTCTTTGGACTTGAGCTGTCAGCTTATCTGCTGAACCTGGGATTTGTCGATCTGCATAGCCTGTGAGCGGAAGCCCTGCTCTCTGACCTGCCGATCTTGGGCTTGCCGGCTTCTGAGCTGTGTCACTTGGGAGAGGCCTCTACCCTGATGCACGGACTTGGGACATTCTAGCCTCTATGATCGCGTGAGCTGTTTCCTTGATATAATCTGTCTCTCTATATATATTTATACAATTTACTGGTTTTGCTTCTCTAGAGAACCCAGCCTAAGACACTTATCTCCTTGCTTCCAGACACACTGCACCAGCTTTCATTTACAGTAGAGCAGACAGAGTGGTTATATCCTCCTCTGTTTATTATTGTGAATAGTGTAAAATCTTTAGAATAATTGCAAGATTAGAACAATGATCATCCACATATTCTTTGCCTGAATTCACCAAATACTAACATTTTGTCACATTTACTTCATTTTTTTTCTCTCTCCACACCATACCACCTACGCAGGTGAATGCATGCATTAACACACATGCACACACACACACACAAATACATATTCTTAGATACACATAGGCTGTAACATTTGAGAGATGGTTACTGACATCATGACACTCTATCCCTAAAGACTTCAGTACCTGTCTCCTTAGAATGGAGACTTTTCTCTACATAACCACTATATAATGATCAAACTCAGGCAATTTAACATTGATGCAATTGTGTACTTGAATATACCATCCACATTTAAATTTCCTCACTTGCCCCAATAATGTGGTACATTACTTTCAATCCAGGCTTTAATCAAGTATATCATTTAGTTGTTATGTCCCTATAGTCTACATTAATCTAGAGTTATTCCCAGATGTTTTCTGTCTTTTGTAACATTGCCATTCAAAAGAACCATGGTTAGTTGTTTTACAGATTTTTCCCATTTTGGATTTATTTTTTGCTTATTATTAGATTCAAGTTAATTCTTTTTCCCCAGATGACCACATAAGTGATATTGTGTCCCTTTCAGAAAATCACATCAGAAGGCACATGATGTCAATATGTCCCCTTTTAGGTAATTAAGTTTAATAACTTGTTTTTAGATGGTTTTCACTGAATTTTATCATTTTAAGGATACCTATTTTCCCTTTATTAGTAGTAAGTAATAGGTAGCATGATACTTTGAGAGTTTGTACCTGCATTGTTCTTCTTCCCTAATACTTTTTTTAGTATGGACTCATATTCTTTTTTTTCCTTTTTGTTGTATTTTACTGTTGTGCTTTAAGTGAAAGTTTACAAGTCAAGTTAGTCTCTCATACAAAAATTCATACATATATTAATTTGTAACCCTAGTTGCTCTCCCTGTACTGTGACAGAACACTCTTCCTTTCCACCCCCAGATTTCCACGTCCATTTAACCAGCTTCTGACCCTCTCTGTCTTCTCATCTTGCCTCTGGACAGGAGCTGCCCATTTAGTCTCATGTATCTACTTGAGCTAAGAAGCACACTCTTCAT
>NW_004444601.1:0-1084 GCF_000243295.1 Trichechus manatus latirostris | reverse complement strand
GCCCTTTCAGTGAACAGAGACAGAATAATTCTATTTTACATGAATAAGATCCAGCCACTCTTCTATCCAAACCCTCCAATGGCTTCCCTTTTCACTTACAGTGGCAATCAAAGCTGTTTAACTTTCCCATGAGCCCTACAAGAGCTATGCCACCTCACCCAACTATCCTCCCGATATCACCATCTATCACCCTGCCCTTGGTCTCTGCTCTGAGCACACTTGCCAGCTTTCTGTTCCCTAAACCTGACTAACATGCTCCTGCTTCAGAGATGGCAGTTGCTGTTTCCCTGCCTGAAATTCTCTACTTTCAAATATATAGGTTGATCCTCACTGCCCTCAGATTTCCAGTCAAATATCAGCTTACTTAGCATCTGATCTCCATATTTAGAGAGCAAGCCTCTGCTGCCTCAGCACTCCAGCCCCCTTCTCTTCTTTAGTTTATTCCATAGCAATTACAATCATTGTCTGCATAACATTTTCTTGTTCATTTGTTATTATTTGTTACCCATGAGAGCAGAGATTTTTGTCTGGTTTTGTGTATCGACAGCATCCTGAGCAGTGTTTCACACATAGTTTCCCAATAATTATTTATTGAATGAATGAATGTATTTTAATGATGCAGTGAAGATCAGGGTTTATTCTGAATAATTAGAGACTAGATAGTAGACAATTAAAGATATTCTTCTGGAGGAAGTAATCTTGAGATTCCACTTACAGGAAGAAATATTTATCAAAGGATGCAACAAGTTGGGGGAGAAAGATGCTAAATAAGAATTACAGTAAGCATTAAAAATCATTTTGTAACAAAAATTGGAAGAATTCAGGAAGATGATACAGGAAAAATGCCAAAATAAATTCACAACTAGAAATTATACAACAACAACAATTAGAAATCCAAAAGATAAACAACAAGTTTTCAGAAATGGATGATGTCATAGAAGGGCTGAGAAGCAGATTTGAAACCGTGGAAGACAGGATCCGTGGAACTGAAGAGAAACAGTTGGATTCAACTCTGTTTCAGGAAAACTCAGAAAAAAAGAACAAAGAAAAATGAATAGACACTGAGAGTTATGTGGGACACAAT
>NW_004444600.1:23244-24037 GCF_000243295.1 Trichechus manatus latirostris | reverse complement strand
TCTCTGTCAGTTTTCTCACTCCATTTGGTGCTTGGCTGAGTTCTTTATCTCTTCATTTGATGTTTAAGGGTTTCAGGATTGTTGTTTTTTCTGTTCGGCTTAGTGTTTTGGATCTTTGCTGTGGGGGGACAGCGTGGTGCTTCTGCCTAGAGCACCATTTTGCCGGAAGTCTCTTTTTCAACTTTTTTTTACAGTTCCTGACCTGGAATGGGAATGTCACTACTGGGCACCAGCAATCACAGACTTGGCAATTTTAGTAAAGTTGGGAGAAAACAGTGCTGGTGGCCAAGTGAGTTGCCCAAGTCGTTACAAGTTGGAGTGAGTCCCGATAGTCAAGGTTCAGCTCCTGGCAAAACCCATCACTGTGGCTGCACAGGGGGCCTCTGGGACTCAGGAATCTGAGAATGTGAGGGGAGAGGGGAAGTCCACCTCCTCCTAGAAAGGAGATGCTTCAGAGTAACCTCATGTGGCCTACATGTGCCTGGCCCCTGTGCCAGTCTTGCTGGGCTGGTGTACCAGCTAATCCTTCCCATGTCTGCGTGGAGTTCCTTGGCCTCCAACAATGAAGGTGCACTCAGGAGGTCAGGGCTATTTATCATGTTTTCAGAGCAGGCTCAGTTGTCTTCACTTCCCACTTTATTATGTAACTTCCACAGAAGCAAGCAAATAGTTTCTGCAAATGGAGGGGGGGATGAGGACAAAAGAGGAGAAATAGTGCTTTTCCAGGGAGAAAATCAGGGGCTGAGAATCATAAGAGGTCAAAGAATTTTTTTTTTTAATATCTTTTTACTCA
>NW_004444600.1:19952-21595 GCF_000243295.1 Trichechus manatus latirostris | reverse complement strand
TCCCAACTGGATAATTGATTTTTAAAAAAATTCTTTGTAGGCCTAGGCCACAGCGTAGCAGAGATTGCAGTGAAGCATTCTGAACTCTCTATGTGGATATCTATTACACATTTACAATCACAGAAAGTGAAAGGGTTTCTTTTATATCCACGTTTCCTAAATATAATCTTGCATATTCCTTCCACAATAATTCAAGTGCTATTGTGTGTTTGCTGAGGTGTTTAAAATCATGGGGATCCAAAGACAAAGAATACACAAGGCCTACTTGAGAAATGTAGAGTCTATATAGAGAAATAAAAAAAAATTCAAAAAACAGGTGTACACATTATTAATATTACATAAATGATATAGAGGTGCCAATAAATACATAATAGAAGCATGGCCAGTGTATGTCGAGGTTAGTTTGAAATTTTTAAAAATAAAATTTGGTTATTTGATGAAATAAGGGTACAAAGGCTATTTGAAATCAACAATGGAGATAATAAAATGAAACCACTCAAACAAATCTCCTAGTTTTATTATTTTTCACTTTCTCTTCTAAACCTTTTCCATATGCAAGTATAATTTTGGGAATCTTAAAATGGAACATGAGTGCATCCATGATCTGATCATTGCCTTCCTTTCCTGCTGCCCTTCTACCTTGCTCCTTCCCTCACGTCTCACTCTTGTGAAAGTCCCCCTCCATTCACCATGCTGTTTATCACTGTGGGGTCTTTGCCTTTGCTTAGAATTCTCTTTTTCCACACCATTCCCATTTCCTCTCCTTTCACCTGTCAAACTCTGCTCAGACTATTAAGCTTTGGCATCCATCGCATTCTCTAAGAAGTCTTTTAGGAACTTTTCCTACTCCTCCTCTCTCCTCTCTGTTTCTCTGTCTCTTCTTAATCTTACCTCACCCTTTCCCTACCCAGGTTGCATTAGAGACACGTCTTCAGTAAGCTTATAAGAACACTTGGCAATTTATATCAGTAATCTGTTAATGATTACAGCCATGAAAACCCTAAGGAGCTCAGTTCTGCTCTGTAACTTATGGGATCACTGTGAGTCAAAATCGACTCGATGGCAATTTTTTTTTCTTACCATATCAGATTTTAATGATCTATTTCTATGTCTGTCTCTCTACCTAAGTTGTGAGTGCCTTGACAGCAAGAATCATTTTTTGATTATGCTGTTCTCTTAGTGTCAAGCACAGTGACTGACACATAGTAAGGGTGACATAGAGTTTGCTGAATTAACAAATAAAGGCTTCTGATATATAGTGGTGAATGAAAGATACAAAGACCCTGTCCTCAAGGAGTTTATAATCTAGTAGAGAAGACAGACAACAAATAACACCCACTAACACACACACAATGGCAAGTTGTGTTATAAAAGTATGAAGGAAACAAAAAGAGTTTTAAGACAGAATAATAGAGAAGATGGGCCTTAAATGGGAGATTATAAAAATGTTAGCTTTTAGTTACAAAAAAAAATGGAATCCACTGTGGTTGATTCTAACAGAATGGGAATTTGCCAAAGCATAAGAGATGGCTCACAGAGTCTCTCAGAAAAGTGGGGAACCAGCAACAATGTCCAACCACACTGTGGGGGGCTGCTCCAGCAAAAGCAGCAAAACCACAGCTATTTGACACAAATACCACAGC
>NW_004444600.1:17254-18221 GCF_000243295.1 Trichechus manatus latirostris | reverse complement strand
ATGGGCTTAGACAATGCTGTTGTTGCTTATGCTTCTCTATCTCACTCTATTTTTCTCCAAATTGGTACTCTTCGGTGAACATTCTGCATGCTGAATTATATCTTACAATCTGTTTCCCAGAGAAGCCAACTAGCTGGTACTGGGAGTGGCCCAAGAAAACAAGCACTAAGATGGAGTTTTGGATTTGGATCACTTGCTGACAATGAGGATCCCATCACTGGTGGTAGATTGGGCACAAAGAGACCTGGCGTAACTTCCCAATTGTTGAAATGTTCACTGGGGGTGCAGTGGGATGGTATATCGGTGGAAGGGAATACATTAGTTGATCCCATATGTCAGGCATTTGAGAAATATAAAGTGGAAAGTGAAAGAAATATGGAATTGATGCCTATTGCAGAGCTCAACTGATGTTCTGAATAGAGATAACAAAAAAGATTTTCATAAGCACACTGGGCTATTTTTTTTACGGCAAAAAAAAAATTACAGTAAAAAAATTGGCATAGCACTTATGAAAATATCTGGCAAAAGCAGGGCACAACTGGCAAACTATGTAGAAGGTACATGTTATTTGTGTAAAAATGTAGTAACAGGGAGAAAATGTATACCCCAAAGGAACTACACTGTTTAGCCAGCATGTACCTAAAGGAACTAGAAGAGAAGCTTGATTAAGGATGCCAGAAGAAAAGCAGAGTTATTGATTTATGAGTACTCTCCTGGGATACAAAATTTAACACCCTGGAAAGAACTCCAGGAGATGGTGAGAACTTGCTGCTAGGATGGCTCCTCAACCAAACCAAACTCACTGCCGTCAAGTCAATTCCAACTCATAGCAACCCTATAGGACTGAGTAGAACTGCCCCGTATGGTTTCCAAGGCTGTAAATCTTTACGGAAGCAGACTGCCACATGTTTCTTCTGCAGAGCGGCTGGTGGGTTCAAATTGCCGACATTTCAGTTAGCAGCTGAGT
>NW_004444600.1:10074-11931 GCF_000243295.1 Trichechus manatus latirostris | reverse complement strand
AAATATCTATAATTTTATTACTTTTGTGTATGCTTGGTATATCAATTTTTGACAGTTGTTTAAAAGTATCCCACTATGATTTTGGATTTCTAAATTTCACCTTTAGTTCTGACAGTTTTTGCCTGCTAAAATTTCAGGCCATATGTTTATGCTAATATTTATGATTCTTCTATCTTCTAGTTATATTGTTTCTTTTTGTTATTATTTTAGTATTTCTCTTCATCTACATTAATGTTTGTGCCTTTGATTCCATTTTATTTTAATAAATTAGTTTTTTATTTTTTCCTATTGTCTTCTGGCATCCATTATTGTTCAGCAGAGTGTATCCTATTGTCCATCTGAATAACATTTTATGGAAATCCAGTTGGAAATGTGTTCAAGTCTTTCATGCATCGTGGATGAATTCCTCAATACAATCTTAACATTTTACAATTTTGTCTTTGGTTGTGTTCAGTCTAGAATTCAACCTGTTTATTGAGATTAAAAAAATAATTGATTTACTTTCACTTTTTAGGTGTTTAGTTCATCCTTTTCCAAACTCATTTATATTAGTCAGACTGTTTTATAACATTATTTTTCCTAAAGTAAATTCATATTGATTTTTTTCTTCTGGCCTTTCTTTATATTAATTATCTTCAAGTATTTTACAATTTTGTTTTGCAGGCTCTTTTTGAATGAGTCTTTTATTTTTTCTATTTCAACTAGTTTGCAGTTTCCTGCACCTGGCTTCCTGTACCCTCTATTCGGAACTAGGTCTTATAATGGCATTTTGAGTTCATTTTCTATGGTTCTGGTTGCAATGCTACTTAATTTGCAATTTTCTCGTTGTGTCTATGACTCCAGCAATCCATAGACCTGCAACTCCATTTAAGCTGTAGCCCTAGGCTGTCTTTGAACATTATTTTCAGCCTCCTTTTAGAAATAGAGCAGCCCCACCCTAGTCCTTGGCTTCAAGTAGTAAACCTGGCTCAGGTCCCCTATAATTTTGTGTGGAACATATTTTGTTCCTGTACCTTGCAGGGCCAAATGTCTCATTCTCAGTGTTTGCTTCCAATCACAAAATCCAACGGGACTTTGGCTTGAACCCCCTCAGTGCTTTACAGGTAGGTTCTGTTTCTGATCAACAGAGATGATTATTTTTAATTGTGTGTATGTGTATTATATATATATTATTTTTAAAATGTGTATATACAACAGTATTTATATGTATGTGTAATCATACATATTTTTAAAAATCTTTCATTTAATGTATTTGGAGTAAGAGGATTTTCCAAAGCATTGACTTACATGTAAATGAAGTCTCATTTATTGTTGTTATTAATTTGGTTAACATTTAAACATACAATAATGTACAAAAATTAACTTACTCTCATGACATAACTCTTACTAAATATTCTATTTCTTTCCAATTTTTAAACATAAGCATTACAGGTAAAGCTAATACTTGCTTAAACCATGATGGCAGGACTACTTCTTTTCCCCTTCTTCTAAAGGCAGCCACTATCATGGGTTTCGTCTGTATCCATCCAGTCCACACATACACGCATTCATAATGAAATACAGTATTGTTTTCTGTTTTTAAATGTACTTAAATGATACCATACTCTACTGATTTGCCTTCTGCCTTTTCACATTTAATATTATGTTTCTGAGATGTAATTCTTTTTGGCATAATTAATTTTAAATTCTTTATACTATTTCACTATAGCAATGAAATATATTTAATTGTTTCTTTCCCTTTAATTGTCATTTAGGTTGTTTTTATTTTATTATTATTATTACAACACTGCTATGATTAATATTCTTGTACTCTGTGTAGGGAGACAAGTACAAGAATACTGTATTCCTTGAAGTGGA
>NW_004444600.1:0-956 GCF_000243295.1 Trichechus manatus latirostris | reverse complement strand
ATTGTGTGCTAGGAATTATCGTAGGGACTGAGAAAACAAAGCCGTAACAATGATTCTGTTCACTGTCACTGTCTTCATGGGGGTTACAATCTAGAGGAAAGAGATATGCAATGAATAAAAGCTTAAGAGGAGTTTATGAGTCTCTTGGGAGTGCTCCTAGAAGGCTTCTCAAAGGAAGCAGCTATTGAGCTCATATATGAAGGATGACAGGAGTATTTCCCATGGATAAAGGAGAGCTGGGTTTGTTCCAGTTAAGATGTAGATCATGTTCAAAGATAAGCAGGGGAGAGGTGCTATATGAAGCTCAGTGTTATTGGAGTATGAAATATGAGAGAAGGAAGTGAAGAAGAGAATGAATAGGTAGGCAGATGGCGGGTCATAAGGACTTGTGTGTCATGCAAAGAAATTGGCCAGAGTTTGGAGATTTATGAACTGGGTTCTCATAAATCAAATATTTCCTTTGTCTTTGTGCATGCACATATATACGTGTGTATATAATCATATGCATGGGATAGTGTGCAGAGTAGATTCTCAATACATGTTTGAATGATTTGTTGGGAATAAAAATAAAACAAAATCTGAAAGAAGAGGACAAAATTAAGAACTGGGACCTGGATTTGAAAGGAAGAAGATTACTTGTATCAGAGAAGCAATGTGAGGAGAAGTGAGATCAGAAGTCAACTTTGGTTGTTGTTGTTGTTAGGTGCCTCAAGTCAATTTGAACTCATAGTGACCCTGTAGAACAGAGTAGAACTGCCCCCTAGGGTTTTCTAGGATCCCTGGTGGAGCAGTGGTTAAGCACACGGCTGCTAACCAAAATGTTGGTGGTTTGAACCCACTAGCTGCTCTGCAGGGAAAGATGTGGCAATCTGCTTCTGTAAAGACTACAGCCTTGGAAACCCTGTGGGGTAGCTCTTCTCTTTCTATAGGGTTGCTATGAGTCAGAATTGACTCCA
>NW_004444599.1:22440-24217 GCF_000243295.1 Trichechus manatus latirostris | reverse complement strand
AGGAAGTTTACATTCCAGCCCAATAAACAGAGAACAACAATGCAGTGTGAAAACTGCTATGGCTGGGGAATTACAGCATGCTATGAGAGCATGACGGAGCCCTGATGGCGCAATGGTTAAGCGCTCGGCTGCTAACCAAATGGTTGGCAGTTTGAACCCACCAACCGCTCTGTGGGAGAGAAGACCTGGTGACCTACTCCCATAAAGATTACAGCCTAGGAAACCCGTGGGGCACTTCTATTCTGTCTTACAGGATCACTAAGAGTTGGAATCGCCAACAACAACAACTTGGGAGCAAGAGAAAGGCCAATTACCTAGACTGGGGTAGGGTGGAGGTGGGAGAGAAGAGTGGAGACTTCCTGGAAGAAATAATTTGACCTACAGGAAGAATAGGATTTATCTATTCTTAGATAAAAGGAGCAGGAAGAAAGAGTGCTTCAAAGGGAAAAGCATGTATGAAAGTTCAGAGCACAGAGGGAGCAAAATAAATTAAAAACTCTAAAAGATGTCCAGTTTGGCTTGGCTGGGGAGAGGAGGGTGAGGGTTGGGTATGAGATGTAAGCAGTTTTAATAGTTTAAATATTTTTGACATTTTTCAATAAGCAATGGGGAAATCACTGAGGGCTTTAAGCAAGAAAATGATATGATGAGATATATTTGCATTTCAGAAAAATACAATATAATGATAGAACAGGAACAGAACAGAAGAGTCATGAGGGCAGTCAAGCTCCAGATAATTACAGACTCGCCCAGGGAAGTGGAGCAGACAATGGGAAAAGTGGCAGAATCCTCAACCTCTAGTATTCAGGAAAAGGAATGGAAAGGACTTGGTGATTAATTAAAAACACGAGGTGAGAGAGAAAAAAAGTTTCAAAGTCCCTTTAAAATGAGGCCTAGTTTATCTCACTCTTTAGTGAAACATTGACATTTACCATAAAGAATGTTCTATTCATTTATGTAACAAAATATCCATTTTGCATGTAACCTAGGTTCTTAAAAAATTATGAAGAATTACTTGCTTTATTTATACAGAAAAAGTCCCTTTAATTACTATGCAATTAACCTAATCATAACCTAAAGATCTACTTTAAAGAAAAGCAGCATTTTAACATATTCAATTTGCAATTATGATATGCAATTTCAAAACCAGAACAACAAAGAACTGGGTCAAAAGGGTATAATATTGATAAAAACTGTATAATGTTCTAGCTTTCTAGCTTCTTCATTGTCACATTTTCTCACCAAAAGGAAAAAAATAAAATAAAATGCAATGTGATTTAAACATATGTTAACTAAAACTGTCTATTGACTTTGGGAAAAAAATAGGATTTAGAAGGACTTGAAACAATGCTGTCTGGTCAAAGTAAAAGGTGAGCCACTACAGCAAGCCACTTACTGATGTTAAATTTTCTAGCAGCTATATTAAAAAGAGGAAGAAGAAACAGATGAAAGTAATTTTAATGATATATTTTATTATAACCCAATATATCCAAAATTTTATCATTTCAACATGTAATCAATATAAAAATTATCAATGAGCTATTTTTCACTTTTCTTTCTGTACTACATCTTTGTGTGTATTTTACACTTGGAGCACATCTCATCTCAAATGTGGCTAGTGGCTACCCTACTGGACAGTTAGTTCAGCTCTAGAGAAACATGGAAACACCCAGAGGATGCTTGTTCTCTTGCTGTCCCAGAAACAGCTTATCAGCCGGCCACAAAGAGTAGATGTAAAAACCATTTGAATATTTGTTTTTGTTTTGTAGGTATGTCC
>NW_004444599.1:20161-21276 GCF_000243295.1 Trichechus manatus latirostris | reverse complement strand
AAAAAAAAATCACTATGATTTCATTTCAGCAGCAAAATACTCTCTTCCATTTGGTTTAACTTAAGTATTCTATAGCCTATGTTTAATTAGTACTAACTCAGAACTTTTTTCTTTTTTAATAATACTCATGGTTATAGTTTATTACAGGGAAAAGATACAGATTAAAATGAAGCAAGGGAAGAAGTGCATAGAGTGGAATTCAGGGAAGTACCTACCACATGCAGAGCTTCTGTTATCCTCTCTCCGTGGAGTCAGGACATATGACCTTCTTGTTTATCGATGTATGACAATATGCATGGAGTATTGCCAATCAGAGAAGGTCACCTGAGCCTTGATGTCCAAGTCCTCATTGGAGTTCCGTCACACAGACATGGGTGACTGACTGACTTTCCACACGGGTGATCTCAGTTTCCAGGTGGACTGATACAGACCCAAAGCCCTCATCATAAATCACATCGTTACCATCTGGTCTGGCCCAGGGTCCCAACCCTAAACCGCATTGTTACTATCTCCTGTGGGCAGCCCCATCCTAAGACCAGTTACTGTGGCCAGCCCCCAACCCTAAATCACATTCTAAGTCAGAACTTTTAACCACAGGACCTCAAATTTCTTACCTGCAAAAATTCTCTGACATTAGATCCCAGGACACGCAAGATTGTATCATAACCAGATTCTTGACAAAAGACAAAAAACATCTTTCCAAACATTTGGAGGATTTCTCCAGCATTGAGATCTAGTTTATAGGTTTGAGAGAAAAACATATTATAGGTGGAATATTTGTTAACGAGAAGAATTTAAAAAATGTGTGCATTAAAATAATTTAAAATTCTCCATTTTTGTGCAGAAGAGCCACGGATCACATGAAAAATTCTGGTTAGGACAAAACAATGAAATGAAAGAAGACAATATATATGTTAACAGTATACATTTGTGCTGTAAGCAAAGCAATTAGTTTCTCTCTTTCCAAGACAAACTACTTAATTTTGAGCTTTGTAAACAATACATTTTAATGTATTTCTCATTTTTCCTGAAAAAAGACGAAATTTTAATTGTCAAGAATGCATATGGCTATTAAATATCTTCGTGCACCTATCTTCTTCCTAATTTTTTCTCTA
>NW_004444599.1:19331-20061 GCF_000243295.1 Trichechus manatus latirostris | reverse complement strand
AAATGTGAGCTTTTCTAATTTTTGATAATATAAGTAACTCTGTCATGAAAACACACATCAATCTTAAAGCAAAGAAATCTAATAATTCATTTAAGAACTCCTAAAAGGTTTGAACTTTTCTTTTTAAGACGTTAACTTAGGTTGCCAAATCATTCTCTAAAAAGTTTGTCTTAATTTACCATCATATTAAAAATGTGCTAGATTTCCCTTTATTCTGCCCTTGACTACACTAGGTATTTCCTTTAAAACCTGCCAAATTTATATGAAAAAAGTTATCTCATATTTGTTTGAATTCTGATTACTAACAAGGCTGAATGTTTTTCTTCTTTCTTATTATTAACCATTTTCCGTTCTTTTTTTTTTTTGCAATTCCCGTGATCTGCTATGGACGTATTTGCTTCTCTAGTTCTATTTTGCAAAGTTAAAAATCTTCTGCCTTTTCTAGCCAAGCGATAGCTTAGTTATAAATTAGGCACCGTGGGATAAGTTTCAGTACTATTTTTAGAATGTTTTCTCCATGAAGTCTTTACACTGTGCCTTCTTCAGCATGAGCTTTGTCTGATGGAGACTTCCGTTCCCTGTTTTCTTTACCAATAGCTAACATAACTTGTGGCTGTAAAAGAGATTTGAGGGTAATATTTTCTGCATACCACACTTGTGAAATTACTGCGTTTTTGACACCGTGACCAAAGTTCTTACATTAAATATCAATTATTATTTTCCTTCCCCA
>NW_004444599.1:16483-17327 GCF_000243295.1 Trichechus manatus latirostris | reverse complement strand
CGAAGCGGAAGCAGTGGAGTGGGTCAGAAGCGGTCCAAATCTGGATGTTTTCTGAAGGTAAATTCAACATGACTGGCTGACGGATTAGAGACTGAGAGGACTTAAGGATAACACTAGGTTTTTGGCTTGAGCAACTGGAATGCTCTGGTCACTATTAGGTGAATTTGGAAAGACTGTAGGAGTGGACCGGGGGTGGAGTAAGATCAAGAGTTTTTTTAAACATGTTAGGTCTAAGAAGCCTTTAAACAGATTAAGTTTGAGATGCCAAATGGACAAATAAAACCTTCAAATATATCCCTAGCTTACCCCAGTGGCTGAAAATACACACGGTGTTCAGGAAAGGAAATTACAGCTACTTTTAATAGATAGCATAATGACATAAATAGATTTATTTTTGATAGAATTTAGACTACTTCTCTGAAACAAGTACCCAAAATGGGGGTGGAGGAGTGGGATTCTTTATTCGAAATATAGAAGAGATCTGACAAGTTCCCAGATACCTTTTCCAATAAATTCACAAAAATACGTGAAGTTTAAATATCAATCTCTGACTGTCATTGTAATATAAGTGATACTAACCACCATAATTAGGTGAACTTCCAACACAGTGGCTTAAATAACTCTTTCAATATTGCCATGATAGGGCACAATCATTTTCTCTCACTCCCTTATAAGCTGTGCTGCTCCCAAATGGCAGCATATATCTTAGGTCTAGGTGAGATGGAGGTCTTCTTACAGACACCCTGTGTTCTTCAGAGCACATCTATCTGCCTGTTGCTATGCTATAATAAACAAACTCCTGGCCATCCAGTCAATTCCGACTCATAGCAACCCTATAGGACAG
>NW_004444599.1:8735-14123 GCF_000243295.1 Trichechus manatus latirostris | reverse complement strand
TCCACACAGTCGAATGCCTTTGCATAGTCAATAAAATACACAAAAACATCTTTCTGGTATTCTCTGCTTTCAGCTCAAATCCATCTGACAACAGCAATGATATCCCTCATTTCACATCCTCTTCTGAATCCGGCTTGAATTTCTGGCAGTTCCCTGTCGATATACTGCTGCAACCCCTTTTGAATGATGCTCAGCAAAATTTTACTTGCATGTGATGTTAATGACATTGTTCAATAATTTCCGCATTCTGTTGGATCACCTTTCTTTGGAATGGGCACAAGTATGGATCTCTTCCAGTCAGTTGGCCAGGTAGCTGTCTTCCAAATTTCCTGGCATAAACAAGTGAGCACCTCCAGTGCTGCATCCATTTGTTGAAATGTCTCAGTTGGTATTCCGTCAATTCCTGGAGCCTTATTTTTCACTAATGTCTTCAGTGCAGCTTGGATTTCTTCTTCAGTACCATGGGTTCTTGATTATATGCTACTTCCTGAAGTGGTTGAACTTTAACCAGTTCTTTTTGGTACAGTGACTCTGTGTATTCCTTCCCTCTTCTTTTGATGCTTCCTGCATCACTCAATATTTTGCCCACAGATTCCTTCAAAATTGCAACTTGAGGCTTGAATTTGTTCTTCAGTTCTTTCAGCTTGAGAAATGCAGAGCCTGTTCTTCCCTTTTGGTTTTATAACTCCAGGTCTTTGGACATTTTATTATTATATTTTACTCTGTCTTCTTTAGCTGCCCTTTGAAACCTTCTGTTCAACTCTTTTACTTCATTATTTCTTCCATTCACTTTAGCTACTATACATTCAAAAGCAAGTTTCAGAGTCTTTTCTGACAATCATTTTGGTCTTTTCTTTTTTTCTTGTCTTTTTAATGACCTTTGGCTTTCTTTGTGTATGATGTCCTTGATGTCTTCCCATAGCTCGTCTGGTCTTCGGTCATTAGTGTTCAGTGCGTCAAATCAATTCTTGAGATGCCCTCCAAATTCAGGTGGGAGATACTCAAGGTCGTATTTCAGTTCTCGTGGACTTGTTTTAATTTTCTTCATCTTCAACTTGAACTTGCATATGAGTAATTGATTGTCTGTTCCTCAGCCGCCCCCTGGCCTTGTTCTGGCTGATGATGTTGAGCTCTTCCATTGTCTCTTTCCACAGATATAGTCGATTTGATTCCTATGTATTCCATCTGGTGAGGTCCATGTGTATAGTCACCATTTATATTGTTGAAAAAAGGTATAAAGGTATTTGCAGTGAAGAAGTCATTGGTCTTACAAAATTCTATCACATGATCTCCAGCGTCGTTTCTATCACCAAGGCCATATTTTCCAACTACCAAGCCTTCTTTCCTTTCCAACTTTGTCATTTCAATCACCAGTAATTATCAAGGCATCTTGATTGCATGTTTGATCCGTTTCAGACTGCAGAACTTGGTAAAAATCTTCAGTTTTCTCATATTTGGCATTAGTGTTTTGTGCATAAATTTGAATAATAGTCTTATTAACTGGTCTTCCTTTTAGGTGTATGGATATTATCCTATCACTGAACCGCACTGTACTTCAGGGAAGATCTTGAAATGTTCTTTTTGACAATGAATGCAATGCCATTCCTCTTCAATTCGTCATTCCCAGCATCTGAGATACTTTTCTAAGCACTTTTATCAATGAGCAAAACAGGTAAAGGTCCCTGCCCTCATGCAGCTTACATATTAGATGGCAGAAATAAGCATAATATATAACCAAATTTTATAACTATTGAGAGGTGATGAATGCTTCTGAAAGTAGAGTAGGATAAAGGGACAAAGATAGTAGAGATGGAGGAAGAAACAGCAGGATACAATATTACATACATTGATCATGGTGGGCTTCAGTGAGAAGATAACATCTCTCTATGACCGTCCAGACCCACTTCCCTTTTTTTGGTAGCCCATCCTTCACTTTCTTCCCTTTTTAGAGGAAAAGCTAATTGGAGATATTACTAAACCCTTTAGTGTGAATTGGTTTAATATGTTAAACTGGGTAGGAGAATTTACTGTGCAAAAGCAGTATATCCAAGAGAATTACTCTCAGGCAATATGGTAATTGAGATAGTAGAAATTCTGAGTCGTCAAAGCATTTTCGGTGCCTCTGAATTCACAATACTACTTTCCTCTAACTTCTAGGCAAAGTTACATTTAATCAAATTCTTTTTGTTGCCGTTGTTAGGTGTTAGGTGCTGTTGAGTTGGTTCTGACCTATAGTACACCAGAACAAAACACTGTCCTGTCCTGCGCCATCCTCACAATCGTTGTTATGCTTGAGCCCATTGTTGCAGCCACTGTGTCAATCCATCTCGTTGAAGGTCTTCCTCTTTTTCGCTGACCTTCTACTTTACCAAGCTTGATGTCCTTCTTCAGGGACTGGTCCCTCCTGATAACATGTCCAAATTTTGTAAGATGAAGTCCTGCAGTCCTTGCTTCTAAGGAGCATTCTGGCTGTAGTTCTTCCAAGAAAGTTTTGTTCATTCCTCTGGCAGACCATGGTATATTCAATATTCTTCACTACACCACAATTCAAAGGCATCAATTCTTCTTTGGTCTTCCTTATTCATTGTCGAGCTTTCACATGCATATGAGGTGACTGAAAACAGCACAGCTTGGGTGAGAGCACCTTAAGGCGACATCTTTGTTTTTTAACACTTTAAAGAGGTCTTTTGCAGTTCAAACTTTACATCATAAATGTCTTTGTCTACAGACAGCACAGAGGTGTAGCAATAGCAGTCACCCAACACTCGTCAAGATGTAGCTGCACTATTCTTTGAGGAAGTTTAACAGCTTTCCTTCTGACCTTATACTTCCTTGTTGTCTTTGTTTTTGGAGAAGAGAAACCAAGTGAGGAACTTTTGTTTCACCTGCTACTTGAAATCATTGAGAGTAGCCAGCAAATATTAGAAAATTTTAGAAGCCAATATTTATGATTACTACTGGTTGCCGTAGAGTTGATTCTGACTCTTGGTGACCCCATGTGTGTCAGAATAGGACTGTGCTCCACAGGGTCTTCAATGGTTGATTTTTTGGAAGTAGATCACTAGGCTTTTCTTCTGAGTTGTCTCTGGGTGAACTCCAACTTAAAAACCTTGCATTTGCCCTTTGTACCACCCAGGGGCTCCTTGATTAGCTGATAGAATTTATTAATCCAAATAATCCAAAACAAAGAAGCTGTATCTCCCCTTAAGAGCTTAAAAATAAAGATCAAATTGTTAACTGGGGACAAAATGAAAAATAAATGTATATGTATTTGCAGCCATAATAGCGATAAGAAAATTGAGTATGTATAAATAAAATATTTTTCCAATAGTAATTAATTTCCCACTGACTGTTGGAGATTCATTGTTGGAATTTAAGCAGACCCTTTATTTTCTCCAAAAGAGCAGGAGGTATTTTTGTGGCAGTGGCAGGTTTTGTGTGTTTTTGTTTTGTATTAATCCCTAGTGCCTAGCCCCAGTGCCTCAAATAGCGTACGTGCTCAATGAATGTGAATGTTTTAAAATACATGAATGAATTAATTGAATATATTTCTCCACTCTTTTCTGAACTCCCTATTAAAAAACAATCAATCAACTAAACATCACTGGCAAAATTACAGGAAAAATTCCTAGTCTGTGTTCAAAATTAGGAGTACTTTGTAGTATTTATATTTTAAAAACCAGGGATACGATTTTTCAGAAGTGCTCACCCAGCATTGCTCATGATTCCATACTTAGGAAGACATTCCTTCGTCATTTCAATAACTGAACGTACAGAAACTGAACTTGTAGTCTCACACTGAGGGCCTGCTTCTGTGCACATTTCAAGTAAGTTGAGTCACAACAAGAACTGCTAATAGACATTTTCCGTGGAAGTATGGAAACTTCCGTTCTGAAACAGGAGGGCCTGAAGAAAGGCACCCTAAAAGTGGAGTCTCAAAACTAAAGTGTGGTCTCAGGCAGAAAAGGGCAGCACATCAAACAATCAGCCTGAGAAATGACAGCTCAAGTGGGCAATGATCCTTTAAGAAAACATGATCTGAGCACATGTTGTATTAGAAGACACTCTGCAGACGTCCTCTTGATAATAAATCCTGGGATGGTCCATTTCAGTGAGCTGGAAGGACATCATACATGCTGGGTTGTGCCAAACCATTATTAAAGCTAAAATCTCCCACTCAGATAATAATTGCATATACCATCCAAAAAGTTAAAACTTTATAGTGCTTTTTTCTGAATGGCTGTGAGGCATTAATGCTACTGAATTTTCAATAGCCCAATGTAATGATTCTCAGTATGTCTGAACCCCCAAAGGAGAGACTCTAGTTTGAGAGGGCAGCCAAGAGGAGAGACAGGAGCCCTTTAGATCAGCGAAAGCTTCCTACTTGGACCCTATTTCACCTGGTAAAGGTCAGTCCTTCCGCGAGAATGTGTTCACTCATCTGACCGCTATAAATAGTAACTGTAAACGCTCTCATGAGTGAAACCAGCACCGTAGCTGTAGGCAAAGCAACCTGGCTATTGATATGTAATTGCATGTTTTCTGACTGTGTGCAGTTTGCCATGGAAGACCTTTAACAATAACTGTCCCAATTCTGAAACCACATCCACCAACATTTGAAAATGAGCAGTTTTCAGCGGCTTCATCAGACAAAGGAATTTGCTTAGAAACACTAGCGTGCACTTCATTGTTCACACTGTCTGGTGAGCACATGAGGGTACAACCTCTTTGCAACATCAGTAAGTAGCTCAAAATTTCAGAGGCTCTGATTTTCTTTAGGAGATGTGCTGGCTGGCAAATAAAATGGCCTTTAAAAATATTGTAGACAGGGACTTACGGGCAACATGGCACTATAGTCAGAAGCACCACGCCATCTCTCCACAGCAAAGATCAGAAAAACTAAGTCAAACAAAGTCACACATCAATCCTGAAACCCTAAGCATCAAATGAAGAGATAAAGAACTCAGCCAAGCACCAGATGGAATGAGAACCTGACCAAGAACAGAGCCCCAGGAGAGAGACATGCAGAGATCCCCTATCAGCTACCTCAGCACAGATCCGCCATCTTGGACTCCTATCAGAGATCTCAAACAGGAGGTACGAGAAAGCAGCTTCATGGAGCTTCCAGCAGGAGACAGAACCGCTGGACCTGCCCTGCTGTACCATACCTGAGTGACTGACGCTGCCCATTGGAAAAGGAGGTGAAAAGTATCATGTCCACAGACAAGCAAACAACAACAAAGAATGCAAAGCCTGCCTGCTCAGACATAACCAAATAAAACAAAAAAGCAGGATGAAACAAACAAATCTACAATCAATAAACGAGGAAAATAACCACTGAATGCCCTGAAGACAGCAGACTATATCAAAACATTTACAAAAACAGGA
>NW_004444599.1:2859-3871 GCF_000243295.1 Trichechus manatus latirostris | reverse complement strand
TATAGCATTTCCTTTTGGAGGGATCAGAGTTCTTTTATGTCATCTCACATCATATGAGGACATAATGAAGAGATTAAGAATACTGCTGTTGAATTGCCAATTTTTACATCAAAAGGCAGTTACTGGACTGGATTCAGCAGCAGATTGAATCCTTTAAGTGTCTAAAAGGCAGATACAGTAAAACCTGGGAAAGCCGGAACCAATGTAAGGAAGAAATCTGTCAGAGAAGGAAAACAAGAAGATTTTCCGCTACAGAGAGTGCTAGAACAGTGGTAAGACAGCACTCTGCCAAAGGCAGAAAACTTTCGAGACGCGGAGAAACAAGGTAGTTTTGAGTTCTGGCTCTCACAGATTTCACTGCGTATGTGGTGCTGTTTAAGGTTAGTGTCATAGACTTGAGATAAATGTTTGTAATGCCGAAATTAAATTGAAAAACCAAATAGCAATACTCAGCAGCTTCTTGGAAACCCTATGGGGCAGTTCTACTCTGTCCTATAGGGCCACTATGAGTTGGAATCAACTCGATGGCAATGGGTTAGGTTTATAGGATTTTTTGCTTATGATTAATTTATGATTAGCAAGTTCAACTAGACACATTCGTTTCAGTAGTGGAAGATCATCATATACTATCCAGCAGTGAAAATGTTTCCATGTTTGACTTACGGGCAGAAAAATAAAACAACAATAAGAAGACTGAAAACACCCTGACATCTCTAGACTTCCCGTGAAGGTAAGGGCTATACTATTCCCTTTTCTATCCTCGGTGCCTAGTCTACTAGACTACGCTCATTAAAACTAAGTTGAACAAGAGAATGAAAGAATAAATGAATCAATGAATGAAAAACTATGCTGCCCAGCTGGAGGTAAATCTCATAAAACCACACTAACCAAGGACCAATGCTTTACAGCCAAAGCAGAGGATTGACAGCTTCCTAGAGGAACTTACTCCCACATTTGGCAACTAACAATGTGAGTACATGATTCTCAGGTTTATAGCTCTCAGACCAACATT
>NW_004444599.1:0-832 GCF_000243295.1 Trichechus manatus latirostris | reverse complement strand
CAAGACTGGACTCTTGGGAGCCATGGGATGTTCACTGGCAGGTTTTTCAGAAGTAGATCACCAGGCCTTTCTTCCTAGGCTCCTAGCCTGGCAGCTCAGCTGTAACCTCTTTAGCATCACAGCAACACACCAGCCTCCAAGGACAGACCAGTGGCGGCAGCACTCGAGGTGCACTGGCTGGGAATCAAGCACAGCTCTCCCACTTGGAGGGGCGAGAAGTCTACCACTGAGCTGCCACTGCCCCCATAATGGCCCTCATTTACTATGCTGTCTAAATCCTAAACAGATTAATAATCATAGTACTTCTACCGGTAAATTTGGGAATTTCTATCCCACAGGTGAGAAGACGGGGGATATGTATGTTGCCTTCATAAGTTCACACAGTAGCTTAAAAATAACCCTCTTCTTAAAACTGTGCTCTTTAATGTCTCGCGCTTAATGTCAGGTTTCTCAATAACTCTTGACTGTCAAGCAAAATAAAAATCATGGAGGTATCAATAAGGTGGGAAGAAAATTCAAACCCTAAAATACTCTTTAGTGACTAGATTGCTCGTTTTATTCAGCCACATAATTACCAAACCTCTATTTGTCTTTACACTATTTACATGTGCCCTGTAGGTAAAATAAGGGGCTTATGGAACATGAAAGTCTGTTCAATGGCATAAACCCAAGTGGAGGAAAAGTCCCTTTGTAGTGTTCAATGTGTAACCCTGGTCATTTCCATGGGAACAGACAGTTAAGAGAAATCACTATCACGTGACTGCATAATAAGGCCTATTGATAATTGTGCTGTATTTGTTAGAAAACAGCGTGATAGCATCACCTACTTCAA
>NW_004444598.1:22909-24339 GCF_000243295.1 Trichechus manatus latirostris | reverse complement strand
CCACAAGAAAACTACTGTAACTAACAGAAGGTTTCAGCAAAGTTTCAGGATACAAGATAAACATACAAAAATCAATTGGATTCCTTTACACCAACAAAGAAAACTCTGAAGAGGAGATCACCAAATGAATACCATTTACAATAGCCCCGAAGAAGATAAAATACTTAGGAATAAATCTAACCAGAGACGTAAAAGATCTATGCAATGAAAACTACAAGACACTACTGAAAGAAACCAAAAGAGACCCACATAAGCAGAAAAGCATACTTTGCTCATGGATAGGTAGACTCCACATTGTGAAAATGTCAATTCTACCCAAAGCCTTCTATGGATACAATGCAATCCTGATCCAAATTCCACCGGCATTTTTTAATGAGATGGAGAAACAAATCACCAACTGCATATGGAAAGGGAAGGGGCCCCGAATAAATAAAGCATTACTCAAGAAGAAGAACAAAGTGGGAGGCCTTCAACTACCTGGTTTTAGGACCTATTATTCTGCCACGGTAGTCAGAACAGCCTGGTACTGGTACAACAACAGATACATAGACCAGTGGAACAGGGTTGAGAATCCAGATATAAGCTCATCCACCTATGAGCAGCTAATATTTGACAAAGGCCCAACATCCGTTATTTGGGGAAAAGACAGTCTCTTTAACAAATAGTGCTGGCATAACTGGATATCCATCTGCAGAAAACTGAAGCAAGACCCATACCTCACACCATGTACAAAAACTAACTCAAAGTGGATCAAAGACTTAAATATAAAATCAAAAACAATAAAGTTCACGGAAGAAAAAATAGGGACAATGCTAGGAGCCCTAATACATGGCATAAACAGAATACGAACTATAAGTAACAAGGCACAAGGACCAGATGAGAGACTAGATAAATGGGAGCTCCTAAAATTCAAACACTTAGGCTCATCAAAGGACTTCACCAAAAGAGTAAAAAGGCAACCTACAGAATGGGACAAAATTTTTGGCTATGACAAATCCGATCAGTATCTAATCTCTAAAATCTCCAAGATACTGCAAAACCTCAATAACAAAAAGACAAATAACCCAGTTAAAAAATGGGCAAAGGGTATGAACAGGCACTTCACCAAAGAAGATATTCAGGCAGCTAACAGACACATGAAGAAGTGCTCATGATCATTAGCCATTAGAGAAATGCAGATGAAAACTGCAATGAGATATCATCTCACCCCAACAAGGCTAGCCTTAATCCAAAAAACACAAAATAATAAATGTTGTGGAGGTTTTGGAGAGACCGGAACACTTATACACTGTTGGTGGGAATGTAAAATGATACAACCACTTTGGAAATCGATTTGGTGCTTCCTTAAAAAGCTAGAAATAGAAGTACCATATGATCCAGCTATCCTGCTGGACATCATATCCTAGAGAAATGAGAGCCGTCACACGAAT
>NW_004444598.1:0-22429 GCF_000243295.1 Trichechus manatus latirostris | reverse complement strand
GGGTCTGGGGACCATGCTTTCAGGGGACATCTAGGTCAACTGGCATAACAAAGCTTATTAAGAAAGTGTTCTGCATCCTACTTTTGTGAGTGGCATCTGGGGTCTAAAAGCTTGCATGTGGCCATCTAAGATTCATCAATTGGTCCCAACCACCTGGAGTAAAGGAGAACGAAGAACACCAAAGACACAAGGAAAGTATTGGCTCAAGAGACAGAATGGGCCACATAAACGAGAGACGTCATCAGCCTGAGATCAGAAGAACTAGATGGTGCCTAGCTAACACCAATGAATGTCCTGACAGGGATCACAACAGAGAGTCCCTGATGGAGCAGCAGAAGGATGGGTTGCAGAACTCAAATTCTAGTAAAAAGACCAGACTTAATGGTCTGACTGAGACTGGAGGAACCCCGGAAAGCATGGCCCCTGCAGTCTCTGTCAGCCCAGAACTAAAACAATTTCCGAGGCCAACTCTTCAGACAGGGATTGGACTGGACTGTGGGACATAAAGTGATTCTCGTGAAGAGTGTGCCCCTTAGTGAAGTAGATACAATAGACCAAAGGGGCAGCCTCTGTCCAGAGGTGAGAGGGAAAGGCAGAGAGGGTTAGGAGCTGGTTGAATGGTCATGGGGAATCAAGGGCAGAAAGGAGGAGTGTGCTGTCGCAGAATGGGGTGAGCAATTAGGGTCACATAACAATGTATGTATAAAATTTTGTATGGGAGACTAGCTTGAAATGGAAACTTCATTAAACTACAACAATTAAAAAATTCTAAAAAAAAAAAAAGACAGCGTAAGAAATCTCAATTCCTTTTGGTGTAGTTTTATATTTAAATTAACATGTTTATATTTTAATGACTAAACTTTTTTTGTTTAACTTGGGTCAGTCTTCAAAACAATTTGTACATATTTAGGTAGGAGGAGAATTCTTTCTTTAGGTACTAGCAGAACGGACTTCTAATTCCATATCTGCCTCTTAAGATGTATGTGTCAAAGACTCACCCAAATTTTGTCAGTAAGATAGGATTTTAGAGTAGATAGCTTTTAAATTGTATGATTTTGTAGTATATGTTGAAAGATCTTTTTATTATTTATATTAATGTTTAGGTTATTTAATTCTCTTGTATTCAATATTTTTTATTTTTTGTTACCAACTTTTAAAATTCATTGATCAGTATATGGAAAAATTTGATCAAAGGACAATTGTAATTATTTCTATAAAATGATATATTTTAAGACATAAAGGTCTTATATGTAGTTTTTTTCCAAAATTATTGTGGTAAAATATATATTTATTTTTAATAGCAAATTGCATGTGTGTAAAAAGAGGGGTCCTTTCTCTAGGTAATGACTGGTTTCATTATTGCCAGGATTGCTACCATTTTACCAGCTCCTACTTTAATCCTCACAGCAATCCTACATGATAGATATCATTAGCTCTGCTTTACAGATGGAAAAAACTGGAGCTGAAGACAGAGGGGTGGAGTTGGAACTGGAAAGCCCATGCTTTTTTCTGTTACATTATGTTGCCTTATCCTTACAGATCCAAGCTTGGACTTCTTCAGATAATGATTTCAAAAGAATATGACAAAATCCAAGGAACTTAAAGATTTATCTGTATAGCCATGCTAACCAAAAAAAAAAAAAAAAAAAGTTGTCATTGAGTCCATTTCAACTCATGGTGACCCCATGTGTGTCAGAGTAGAACTGTGCTCCAAAGGGTTTTCAGTGGCAGATTTTTCAGAAGTAGATCGACTTCCTTCTAAGACTCCTTAGACTGGACTCAAACCTGCCACCTTTCCGTTAGCAGCCAAGGGCATTAACCATTTGTACCATCCAGGGACTCTGTAGCCATGTTGTTGTTGTTTTTAGGTCCCATGAAATCGGTTCCGACTCATAATCAGTAATAAAAATTGTTTTAGAATCTTCTTGACCAGTGACCTTCTGTGATCACAGGTCACCTGCCAGGTATTGCTAATAATGTCAGATTTCTCAAGACTGAATTTTAGGGTTTTTTCCTTTTCGTAAATCTGCACGTAGGGTTCATCATTTCATTACTTCTCTCTCCTTTTTAAGTGAGTCTTTGTCAGCATTCTAACTTCAAAATAAGAAATTTTTGAATGAACTTGTCATCGTATTCTAAGAACACCCTTGATTCTACTTCGTTCTATTTCATTCCATCCTTTTATTCCTGTTTAAGTGTATATGTATGTTTATACTCATGTGTATATACATGCACGTGGATATCCTCATGCATGTTAAACTAAATGGGTGATGATATTAACTGTAACCAATATTTGTATTTAAGCAGTATTATAGCTCCATTTTAAAATACTGTTACATAGGCTTGTGTATGAGGTTTTCTCTTCCTCCAGTTCTGAGTGACCAAGGGCTGGAAAAAATTTTTAGAGCTGTGCTACCTGGTAAAAAGTGCTTAGTTTAGAGAGCATACACCATGTGTTCCAGTTTGAAAATGCCACCCATGTTTTTCAGCCAGTACCTGCCTTGACTGATTTAGAACACATTCTAAAAATAACACATTCTAAAAATAAACCTACTTATATGTGGATTCAGAACTCATCATTTTTATTATCTTTTGTGGATGAAGGTTCATTGACACCAGACCTTATCTAGGAAAAACTGCATTAACTTTCCCTGTAGGTTGCAAGACTTTGCATCGCCTTGCTGTGCTGGCTTTCTGGCCTCTTCCCACTTCCATTCTTGCCAGATCTCCCTGACTGCTGGTCAGCATGCAGATCTTGAGTGATGCCTTTGCTTCATCCCCTGCTGTGCATCCCGAAGGAAAGCAGATGTGTTTGATCATCCCGGGTAATCTGAGTCCTGTTATTTCCAGTAACCTCAGTAGGATTTCTGGGGTGAGAGTGGGAGCAGTCCTGCTGAAACGCTGGGATGAGATACAAGAGGTTTTCTGAAAAACAGAAGGGGCATTTTTTTGGTAGATACATTTGTCTCATTTATGTGGCTCTTAGTTTAATCACATCTTTGTGGTTTTAGGTAGAATGCATTACTTCTTCAGATTCATTTCTTTTGACTACATCAGTATTACCCTTGCAAGGCTACATGGCAGAGATTAATGAGGACGTACATTAGGCAGCTGTTCAAAATCACTTAACTTGAATGTATATTCAGCCTTGTTTTTGCCTAGAAAGTGAGCATCTTCATTTCCAATCTTAGGTCTTTTTAAAAATCTCTTAAGGTTTTTATTTTTTTTCTTTTTTTGGTCTTGATTTTCAAGATAAGGGCTTGGCCCCAAATAGGTTAATATATAGTGTGGAAGATTATATTGTTGTTTTTTTTTTTTTTTGCGCTTCTTCTTTGTATTCATTTCTCCCGTGATCTGGAGATACAACCCGAGTTTATTGTCTGTTCTTGGTTCCCTTTCTGCAGGAAAAGACTGCTTTTCCGGTTGTGTTTGATTTATTTTATTTCCCTATGCCCCTCGTTTCCTCCTGCCTGATTTTATTCATCAGTTGAATATCTTCTTTACTGAGAACAGAAAAACGTCAATTTCTAAAATTTCCTCCTTTCCATCTAGGAAATATAATTCAGAAGCTATTTTACCTTTGTTGTTGTTGTTAGGTGCCATCGAGTTGGTTCTGACTCATAGCGACCCTATGTACAACAAAACAAGACACTGTCCAGTCCTGCACCATCCTCACCCATTGTTGCAGCCACCTTATCAGTCCATCTCAGCAAGGGTCTTCCTCTTTTTCACTGACTGTCTACTTTACCTAGCATGATGTCCTTCTCCAGGGACTGGTCCCTCCCGATAACATGTCCAAAGTACATGAGATGAAGTCTCGCCGTTCTCCCATCTACAGAGCATTCTGGCTGTACTTCTTCCAAAACAGATTTGTTCCTTCTTCTGGTAATCCATGGTGTATTCAGTATTCTTTGCCAACACCATAATTTGAAGGCATCAGTTCTTCTTCGGTCTTCCTTATTTATTGTCCAGCTTTCGCTGGCATGTGAGGCCATTGAAAATACCATGGCTTGGGTCAGGTCTGCCTTAGTCCTTAAAGTGAAATTTTTGCTTTTTAACTCTTTAAAGAGGTCGTTTGGAGCAGATTGCCCAGTGTAATACGTCCTTCGATTTTTTGACTGCTGCTTCCATGGGCGTTGACTGTAGATCCAAGTAAAATGAAATCCTTGACAACTTCAATATTTTCTCCATTTACCATAATGTTGCTTATTGGTCCAGTTGTGAGGATTTTTGTTTTCTTTATGTTGAGGTGTAATCCATACTGAAGGCTGTGGTCTTTGATCTTCATCAGTAAGTGCTTCAAGTCCTCTTCACTTTCAGCAAGCAAGGTTGTGTCATATGCATAATCACAGATTGTTAATTAGTCTTCCTCTACTCCTGATGCCACATTCTTCTTCATTTGATCCAGCTTCTCAGATTATTTGCTTAGCATACAGATTAAGTAAGTATGGTGAAAGGATACAACCCTGACATGTAGCTTTCCTGATTTTAAACAATGCAGTATCCCCTTGTTCTGTTCAAGTGACTGCTTTTTGCTCTATGCACAGGTTCCGCATGAGCACAATTAAGTGTTCTGGAATTCCCATTCTTCACAATGTTATCCATAATTTGTTATGATCCACAGAGTCAAATGCCTTTGCTTAGTCAATAAAAAACAGGGAAACATATTTCTGGTATTCTCTGCTTTCAACCAAGATCCATCTGCTTTCAACCAAGATCCATCTTTCAACCAAGATCCATCTGACATCAGCAGTGATACCCCTCCTTCCCCGTTCTCTTCTGTATCTGGCTGAATTTATGGCAGTTCCTTGTTGTGTACTGCTGCAATTGTTTTTTAATTATCTTCAGCAAAATTTTACTTCAGAATTATCTTCAGCAAAATTGTGTGTGGTATTAATGATATTGTTTGATAATTTCTACATTCAGTTGGATCACCTTTTTGGAATGGGCACAAATATGGAACTCTTCCAGTCGGTTGATGAGGTAGCTGTCTTCCAGATTTCTTTGCGTAGATGAATGAGCACTTCCAGTGTTGTATCTGTTTGTTGAAACATCTCAGTTGGTATTGTCAATTCCTGGAGCCTTGTTTTTCGCCAGTGCCTTCAGTGCAGCTTGTACTTCTTTCTTTAGTATCATTGGTTCCTGATTATGTACTACCTCTTGAAATGATTGAACGTCAACCAAATCTTTTTTGTATGGTAACTTCGTGTATTCCTTCCATCTTTTTTTGATGCTTCCTGTGTCATTGAATATTTTGCCTATACCAAACCAAGCCCATTGCTATTGAGCCAATTTCAACTCACAGCAACCCTGTTGGACAAAGTAGAACTGCCCCATAAGGTTTCCAGGGAGTGGCTGGCGGATTCGATCTGCCAGCCTTTTAGTTGGCAGCCTAATGGCAGCCTAACCATTGCACCACCAGGACATAGAATCCCTCAGTATTGCAACTTGAGGCTTGCATTTTTTCTTTAGTTCTTTCAGCTTGAGAAATGTCGAGTGTGTTCTTCCCTTTTGATTTTCTAACTACAGGTCTTTGCACATTTCATTATAATACTTTACTTTGTCTTCTCGAGCTGTCCTTTGATATCTTCTCTTCAGCTCTTTTACTTTGTCATTTCTTCTGTTCACTTTAGCTACTCTGCTTTCAAGAGCAAGTTTCAGGTTTCTTCTGATACTCATTTTGATCTTTTCTTTCTTTCCTGTCTTTTTAATGACCTTTTGCTTTCTTCACGTATTATGTCATCCCACAACTCCTCTGGTCTTCAGTCATTAATTTTACCTTTAGTGCTATCTAAAATTTTCAAGATAACAGGATGTTCTTTTTTTGTTTCTTCATCCTTGATTTCTACCTCTATACCTTCTGAACCATTCAGATCCTTATTTTTAGTCTAATTTTTCTACTAAGTACTATTACTACCAAATAGTGATATGTATTTTACTTGTTTATTTCAGCGATGTCATGAATACAAATAGAGACCTTGTCGTGGGTTGGCAGTATTTGATTTCCAACTGCGTATGGGGTGGTGTTTCTGCTACTGTAAGTTGTCTTTGTTTTTGATGATTCTGTAGGTATATTAATGGAATTTGGTCAGAATTAAGGTAATGCTAGAAACAACCTGTCTACCTTTTGCGTTTGCGTTGTAAGATACCATATAAATGCACACTTTCTGGTTAGTCTGGCAGAAATAACTAACTCTAGCAGCTATTTGGATGTTGACTAAAATGGCTAGAACTCAAAGCAGTGTGCTTGCTACTGGTCAGAAGCCCTTCTGTTGGGTAAAAATCAAGGGTCTAAGCCCCCAACCCAATCCAGTTAATTTTTTTTTCAATTTCCTATAGCAGTAAAATACTTTTGCAACTTTACTTTACCTTTGTTTTTCATTTTCACGCTAAACCTTTCTATCACTATAATACAAACTCTAGTTAAGAGTATACATCATCACTTAATATTATTCATTCTCTCACATATCAGTTCAAATATATGTTAAGTAATAAAATCAATATATATGATCTCTCATGTCTATCAACCTCTCCCCACATCTTATCTGTGGATAAATGTCCTATGTTCTGAAAGTACCCCTGCATACCCTTGAAGTGTAGTATCAGGATTCAGTAATCCTAGAAAGAGTGTGCCTCTGAGGCCTGATCATAACTGCCTATCTCTCAGAACACATCTTCAGTTTCATACACAATACTACATCGTAACTCAGTATAGGAAGGCAGCTTTCAGAGATGTTCTAGAAATACAATCGATTTCTGAGTTGAAGAACTGAAACTGCCTGTTCTGTGGTTGACCTAGCAGAGTCTTTCCATCAGCCTGTTAACGTGTTCCCCATCCATTGCGAGGCATTTGCTTAAACACTTGTACAGAAGTAAAAATGAGAGACGATCTATCGTGAAAGGAATTTCTCTGTATTATCTCAGTATGAAAGCTTGGGTAAAATGCTAATGAATAAGAATAAACATCTCTCTTTAAGAAATATGTTAAGTTTTTATTCAACATAAAATGTCCCTATTCTCATAATTCAGAATATCACTTAAAATTACTCACCCAGCCAACTTCCTTCCTTAGTAGGTCTATATCCAAACCATCCAAAGATTTCGGAGAATTCCAAGAAGTTCCACGCCTTTCTTGGTAGCTTGTGGAGTGTTTTGTCCTTCTTGTAGTCAAGAATTTATTCTCACTTATATCTAAACATTTTGCTGTATTTTGTTTCCAATATCTGTTTAAATTAAAAAAAAAAAACAAAAAACCAGTTAGTTGTTTTCCTTTCCATGTCCATATGAAATTTTTAAATAATCTTGAAACCTTGGAGTTATCTTTTGTCTCTTTTTCTTCAATCATAATTTTTTATATTCATTTATTCATCAAATGGCTATTGAATGCCGGCATTATTGGGAATTCTTGTTTACGCACTGGGGCTGGATGACCAGATGAATAAGATACAGCTCTGACTTCACAGAGTTCACCTGTAACAAAAGAAACACATGCATTAAAAACGTTGTTGTAAATCTCAAGTGAATGTCAGAAAGTGAATGTTACCTTAATCTTACTCTCACACTGCTTCTGGAACTAAGTCTCCACGGTGCTAACTCGGGGGGTATTGCCTTGGACTTGGAAAGGCAAAAGAGAAAAAGCACAGTAATTCTTTTCCCAGAATATTGCCCCTGTTGATGAAAAACATTTGAAAATGGATAGTAGTGATGGTTGTATAACATGGTGAATGAAATTAATGTCACTGACTATACATTTAAAAATGGTTAAAATGACAAATATTTTCTAATATATCTTTTACCACAATAAAGGGAAAAGAAAAGAAAAAAAACAGTAGTGATAAGTGGTACTGAGTGTATTTAGACAAAGTTAGCACTGTTTCAGACTCCGGTTTCTATCATTTGATTTCTTGAATATGTATCTACTCAGGAAATATTCACGCTCTTAACATTTTTGAAATTTTATTCTTAAGTGCTGTTTTCCATATCTAATCATTTACCTGTCTCTCTACTAGAGTCTGCAGAAAATACACTCTGTTCATTTTTACTTCTTTTTCTATTTCTAGGGATTAAATAATATCTGTTAACAGCATTGGTGGTGGTGTTAGCTGCCGTTGAGTTTGTCCTGACCCATGTGTTACAGAGTAGAACTGTTTCATAGGGTTTTCTTGGCTGTAATCTTTACAGAACCAGATCGCAAGGCCTTTTCTTCCGCTGAACTGCTGGGTGGCTTCAAAACGCCAACCTTTTTGTTAGCAGTCGATTGCAAATCGCTTGTGCCACCTAGGCTCCCTGTTAACAGCTTTGACAGGTACATTTGTGTTTTTTCATCTTACACTTCCATAAATGTAACTGTGTTTTTTCATGTAAGAAGAGCCCAGGGTGGCAGATGGAAATATGAGAGCCTAGCCCCCAGGACAAGACACTGCCTCTGTATACACCCTGAGGCACATTTACAAACCCCGGTTGTTCCTGGTGACATTTCTGACAGTTAACATATCACCTACCCCTTAGAACACCATGGCTGTAGAGTGGAAGGATGTCCCTGGGGGATAAATCAATGTAGATTGCTTTGCATAGCTAATTTAAGGACTTTTTACAGAGACAGTATTTCTGTATATAGTTATATATGTCACAGCCACTGGAAGGACAATGCAGCCAATCACCATGGCCAGGAGAGCAGAAGAGCACAAATATGATTGGCTATAAATTGTAAAATGTTGCTCCAAATTGCCGAAGCATTTTTCTTATAGGTCCTATAGATTGTGCAATGGTACTCACCAAAGGGAGCATTACTCAAAAAAATATGACAGTCATCTAACCCCACTTCCTAGGATGCACGTGATAAAGGCCTGCTGTGCAGGTGGCCTGTGGGGAGTGTGAGAGCTCATCTGCCAGCCTTTTTCCTTTTCCACCTCTCTCACTATGAATATTACAAATGACTCATATTGGATATGTCTGAATTGCATTTTTCTCCTCTAGAATGCCTTTTTAGATAGTGTCTGAGATTCTAAAGAGCATAATGACAGACTTTACAAGAAGAAGATACGCCCTCCTTCCTTACTTTTTCTTACCACCATCACCAGTCGATTCTAACTCATGTGTCAGAATAGAACCACAAGTGCTCCACAGGATTTTCAGGCTGGTTTTTCAGAAGTGGATTGCCAGGCCTTTCTTCTGAGGACTCTCTGGGTGAACTCGAACCTCCAACCTTTTGGTTAGCAGCAGCCGAGTATATTAACTGTTTGCACCACCCAGGGACTCCTACCTTTTCCTGTTGTTACTTGCTGTCAAGTCGATTCTGATCACCAGGCCCGTCTTCCTAGGCCCCTCTGGGTGGATTGGAACTGCCACCCTTTTGACTAGTAGTCCAGCACTTAACCATTTGCGCCACATAGGGACTCCCCTTTTACTTGTCCGTCAAAAGTTCAGCTGAATATCTGGGAATCTACTGCAAACTGAGACCACTTTCTTGTGGCTCTGATTGTAAGACTTAAGAAAATGGGCAAATGCCGTTGTTCCCGGGGGAGGCGGGGAGGCAGAGGGTCCTGTGGCCTCCAGCAGTGTGACTTTCCTGACATTACACTAATGCAGGAAGAAGGACTCAGCTCATTTTCATTGCAGGTAGACACAGAGCTGGGTGCCCTCTGCTGCTCCTCTGAGAAGGCCCACGGCTGAGGAATGGAGGAGCAGCAGGAGGTTGTGCTACCCTGGCGTTGCAGCCATGACTGTGACCAAGGCATTTTTCCCCACACTGTTGCTGTCTCTTGGCTTGCCCACCTTGAGATGAGGTCAAGTGATTACAGAATCTCTTTACATATGAGAATAAATCATTTTAGGTTTCTCTATAAATCAGAAAAGAGGGAATGAGTTTGACTTCATGGCATACCCTAAATAAAAGTTTGCTGAGTGAACAAACAGAAATGCCAGTAATACCTAGCACTGTTGTGTGTCAGAGTTTACAGACACTCTCCTATGAATAATCTCATTTAATCAGTTTTCACAATAGCACTAGTCAGTATTATTATTCCCATTTTAAGGTGAAGGAAACAAAGATCACAGAAGAAATTTGTCCAAGAGCTGGACGTGAGCCTGGGTCCTCCTAATCCCAACCCACTGCCATGTTCTACAAACGTGTGCACACTGCCGCTCGACCACCTGACACAGGTTTACTTCTTCAACAGATGATCACATTATTTTCAGAGTCTGATTATGATGCCAGGAGCATTATATTCTTAGGTGGAAGGATGTATAAACCAACAAATGATCACTTGGAAACCTCTTTTCTCATTACCTGCGGCTCCTGAGTCCGATAGAAACCACAGTTGGATCATCTTCTAAGCCTTATTAACATAAAATTATTTTTATTTTTAAAAATGAAGACACAATAGAAGACTGTGTAAAATTATTTATGTCTGCATATTTTAAGCATGTGATTAACAATGTGCTCTTCTTGTGCACAACATCAGGACATCTGCTGCTTCATTCATCCCGTGGAGACGCGGCCGTGCTCCCCTAACCCATAATATAGTGTTTTTTAAAGTGATCTTAAAGGGTCTCACGCTCACGTGAGGTCGTACTCTCATAATAATTACAGATGATGTTTTCTGCCTCTTGTTTTTAACTCTCGTTCTTTCACGTGACCCCTTTAAGTTTGGAAACTGTGATTGATTGATGTTATTCCCGACTAACGCGTCTTCCCTCTCCCTCCGCCACCCCAACACAGTACTTCGTTGTTCAAAGCGGTATCATTGAGAGATTGCCCCATGATAAGCAGGATTTTTGTTAGGGCTCGAATATAAAGTAACTCTCTTTTTGCTGAGGGATAGTAGGAGACGGATTTGAATGTTAAAACCACAGCTTAAATGCCCACCTCTCCACTGTTCCTTTCCATGTCTCTTTTTGAACTTCACATTTCTTAGATTAGGCTTTTCTATATATAATCAAAATAACAAACTTGAAATTAAGCCGAGGTGAACTGCTCAAGTCAAGAGCAGAGTGACTTCTGGTGCAGGCAGCCAAGTGGCTGTGCGGCCTCCGCCAGGCCCATACCCTCCTAGAGGCTGGGACTCCAGCATGGCGCTGCGCCACCTTGGCTTTGGGGAACACTAAAGCACAATCCCCTGATTGTTCCCTGTTAATAAAGCAAGTGTGTGATGTGAGAGGATTTAATGAGTTCTGTGTGGCTGGTGCTCTGGAAGAGGATGACACTTGCCGTTTCTCAATCAGTCGTGGCCCCCCCAAACAAGGTAAGGTGTTGTGTTTTCATGCTGTCACCAGCTTCTCCAGTTGGCTAAGCTGTCTCACCAGGCTTGCCTTCCTGGGGCACTTGAAACCACAGATAGAGAGGTAGGACCTTTATCGCCCAGTAGTAAGTGCATTGCTTTGGTTTTTGGGGTCTCAGCTTTTTACGCGGTCAACATCTTCAGCTTTCCGTCTTGTTCTTGTCCTACTCCCTCAGCATTAGTTTCTTCAGAGCTGCCTGCAGATTATGGACAACAATAAAATCACAGAGTATGTCAGCCCACATCTCATTTCTTAGTGTCTTAGAAACTGTGTGCCCTGTGTCAAGTGAAAAATGGCCCCAAAATAGGTGTCCCCCTGGGAAGCTGCTGCTCAAAAATCCCACAAATGTGGCAGCATTTGTGCTTTTCTTCTAAATGCAGGGCAGGATGGTTGGTGATGGGATTAAGGGAATAGATCCAGCCTGAGTGAAAACTTTTTTAATGAAAAGTGGTGGGAAGAGGTCAACATGCAAAGCATCTTCTGACATATACAGTGTTGCCGTAAATAATAAGGATCCTGAGATTTATATAGATAACCCTTTTCATCTTCAAAGTCTCTCACTAATATTTAGTTAATTCTCCCAACACCCCTGTGAGGTAGGTTTTTATAATCTTCACTTTGACTCTAAAGAAACTGAGACCAAGTTGGAATAAGCACCTGCCTAAAGCCACCGAGGACATCCTTTGCCATCTCGGTATCTTCCTACCTTTCCTCTCCTGTGAGACAAATCACAAAGACCCATTAAGTGTAGGGATTGCAGCAGCTCCCAGAAACCTGTGTGATGCAAGAATCTAAGGCCATCATAGCTCTTGGAAATACTGAAACTCCTGATTCTGCAGCACTTGTGGCTGCTTATAGCGAAGTGCAGCCTGAAAACATGTAAACAGTTGTTGAGGGCTGGAGTGGGCAGAGTGTAACAGTATAGGCTGCCAAATTCTCTGCCGCCATATGTGCTGTGTAATACTTGTCATCTCAAGTGAGTCATTAAAAGGTTTCCCTTAATGGGGCTTTGAAGTGCCGGGACAGCTTCAGCCCATCTATAAATTGCCACAAAACAGCCCTCTGACTGAGCTAGCTAATTGCTTGCTCTTTGACTTATTAGGATCGACTGAGTTAAATAATTTGTCACATGTGTGGCTCGTAATAAATAATGTGACTAGCCAGTTGTGAGCTGTTTTGGTGATATATTGTACCCCTTTTAGATGTTGTCACATGTAGCTAATAAATGGGGCTATTCTATCAATAGAACTATCCTGTAAAAAAGAGTAAGTTCTGACAAAGCAATTGGGGGAAATTTTTGAAAAGGAGTCTAGTTATAACCATATGTGTTCATTTCTTCTTCAACTTATCCATAAAGCATTAGTCCTCATTTTTATTCAGTATTAGGCACATGTATCACATAGCCTGCAAATCATTGCCTAAGAGTATAATTAATATGTAGTGACTTATTATTATTCATTCAAATTGAATTCTTACCATTAAAATATTGTCTGTTTCCTTTGTGGAAAATAAGATATCACCACTTTCCTGCCCTGTGGTGATCACCAGGCTGTCTCAGCACTCGTTCAGGCCAGCGTTGATCTGTGTGCAAACAGGGGCTAGAGCCATGGGCCGGGCCAAGGAAATGGTGTTACTGAGGACTTATAACTCTGATAAGTGTCTGACAAACTTCAATAAAATGGGGTAGATAGGCCTATGGGCAAGGAGAGATTAATTTGTGAGAGGGGATCTGGGAAAGCAGTGATGGTCAATCATGGGGGAAAGGGGGAGCTTCACCAGCAGTTACAGATAAGTACCTCATTGAGCCAGTAACCTGATATCTAAAGGTGTCCATGTCATCTTCTAATAAGACACACATCTGGGCTGACTGACTTTGGGTAGTTTGGTATCAATATGTTTTTCCCCATTCAGGGAAAAAAAAAAAAGGGCAAGTGGCTTGCCATGTTGGTTAATCTTAGTCTGGACAATATTCTTGTAGAAAGTATTATGATGTGACTAATAAAAGAATTGAGCTGTTTGTAACCATTTTTAAAAAGTTCTTACAAGAATACATCATATTTGGCTTGCATTACTATTAGCAACAGCAGCTTCTAACAGTAATTTTATTGTATTTAACATGGAAGAAGTATATCAGAAAAGAAAGTAGTTAGGTCTTAATTTTTTTTTTTTTTTAAGTCAAATTGATAGATTAATCCTTTTACAATGTCATGAACAAGGAATTTCCATAAAATAAAAGGACAGGTAAAGTGCAGCTTACAAAGTTTCTTTTAGTTTTTCATTTCATAGAATGCCATTTATAATTATTTATTTGGCTGTGCTCCCCAAAGCACTCAGTTGAAATAATAATAGCCTTAACTAATATTTTATGGCAATTTTAAAAATTAAAATATTGCATTCTCTGTACATGTCATGTCAAAATTAATGTTCTTCTGCCATTTTCTCTAATGACCTATTCTTTTTCTCCCTTTGAATGTATTTACTTAGGGTTTTAATATATCTCTATGCTTGCACATTATCACTGAGACAACAGGCAATAAAAATGCCAGCAAGTCTGAAACAGTGAGGCCAAGAAGTCACAAACAGCTCCCAGCTGGAGTTTTCCCCTGCCTGTCCTCCTCTTCCCCTCCTCTCCTTTCCTGGCCACACCTTCTTTAACCCATGGCACTTGCTTGTTCTCCTTTTGGATGTCCACAGTGGTGAGATAATGGTTAATGGTGGGGAGGGGAGGGACATGGTAGATGTGTTGAGTCTGGAGAGGAGTGGTGGGCACTCTTTTATGAGTTGATGCCACCCAAACCCGACTTGCATGTCAGTGAAGCAGTGACTGGGGCATTTGTCCAGCCTCCAGGACAGGTGACATTATTAGTTCTCTGTGCCCTCTTCAGAAGCCCTGGTGGCACAGTGGTTGAGCGCTTGGCTGCTAACCAAAAGGTGGACAGTTTGAACCCACCAGCTGCTCTGCGGGAGAAAGATATGGCAGTCTGCTTCCATAAAGATTTACAGCGTTGGAAACCCTATCGGGACTCTGCCCTGCAGGGTTGCTATGAGTCAGAATCCACTCTACTGCATTGGTGCCCTTTTCATGTTTATTTTTGCTTACATAGATTAATTAACTGGTAACAAAATTTATCGTATCTGCCTTATATGAGATCATACAGAGAAAAATAAAACTTTATTAATATGGATTAATTTAACTGATGGTGTGTGGTTAACATTTGTTTTGAATACTATTCCTAAATGACTTCTTAAACTACATAGGTGTGTCTTGGGTGTAACGAGAATAATTATTCCATTAACAGGAGTATGTGTAAGGAAGAGTATATTTAAAGGTGTTTATCTCAAGATAACTGGCGCTGAACTGTATGTCTTTCCCTAAAAGATAAAATGTGCTGAGGTGGTATCATACCCAGGACATCTGAGACTTCCTGTACCACAAGCAAAGAGCCACAAGGATAATTTGGCTTGGATTGTTTCGCAACTGTGCTGTGCATGCGTGTGCGTATATGTGGGTGGGTGCGTGTGGAGAGAGAGATTGAAATTGTGGAATGATTGGCAAAAATATACATCCTGCTCCTAAGAGTTGAGCAGACAGTTGTCCCTGAAAGAACACGCTAAATGAAGGGCTCACTCCCAGCGCTTCTCAGTAGTGAGGGAAAAGGTATGCTGTACTCTTCTTACTCATTCTGCACTAGCATAGGGCTGACTACAGAGTCCACTCTCCATACTAGCCTGTCACACCAGCCTTGAGGGAGCAGGGGGCTGGCTGAGAGAAACCAACATTGGTTTGCTTATTCCTGAAGAAAAATCATGGTAGAGTAACCATCAACTAAAGCAGAGATGAAAACCTTTCACCTCGTAGGCGAAAGACAGCATGCTGGCAGAGACACAGTGATCTGTGTCTTGTCCTCCCTGTGGTCTCTCCACCTGTGACAGGCAACAGCAGGTGGCAGGCAAGCATGGCCAGAGACCGGTCTGCCTGCAGCCCAGTCCTGTGTCGGAGGGACCCCAGCCCTCCTAGCACACAGATGGAGAGATGGAACGGGGCTCATGAGTCCTAATGGCAGCCCTTGCCAAGGTCAGAGTGAGGACGTCCCAGGAACTCAGTTGGCCTGTTGCTGATGACTGCAGCACACCCAGGAGGACTGGCAGGGAGTGACTGGGGAAGGATACCTCCTGTCCTTGTCAGATGGCCTTCAGAGTACAGCAGGGAAATAGCCCCCTCAATTTTCCAGGACAAAATTGTCTTTCATGCAGTGTGGTTGCAAACATTGGGTTTATGCTGCTTTTTCCTCTGTAGACCCTCAGCTTTTTACGTTACGAATTCTTTCCTCCCCATTAGGCTTTCTGCTGTCTTCTTCCTTCTGCTGCTAAGAAGCAGGGCTACGACGGTCCCAGGTTTCTCAGTGTCACTAGCTGTGTCAGGAGCACTACTGCTTGAACATCTAAGACCTCTGGCTCCCACGCAGGTCGACAATTCAGAATATCTACATACCAGACGTTCACCAGGGAGCAACATCCCGACAGCCCTCCAGCTTCTACCAAAAGCGACTTCGAAATCATTGCCGCTAAAAGAATGCTGCCAGAATGCCAGCCTCTTCTGTGCTCTAGAAACTCTGTATCTGCCCCACATTAGATCACCACAGAGACACATGCCCAAGTCACACACCTTAACTCCCCTCAGGATGGTCTCCCTGTATTATGACTTACACCTTTGCTTTTTATTTAGCGGTGCTATTAAAAATAACAACAACGAAGGAACATTTTAGCATTGTCTTAGTCATCTAGTGCTGCTACAACAGAAATACCACAAGTGGATGGCTTTAGCAAAGAGAAGTTTATTTCCTCACAGTAAAGTAGGCTAAAAGTCCAAATTCAGGGCATCAGCTCCAGGGTAAGGCTTTCTCTCTCTGTTGGCCTTCTTGTCATCAGTGTTCTCCCGGACTAGGAGCTTCTTCGCGCAGGGACCCCAGGTCCAAAGGACACGCTCTGCTCCCGGCACTGCTTTCTTGGTGGTATGAGGTCCCCAATCTCTGTGCTCACTTCTCTCTTTCAGATCTCAAGAGATTGCCTCAGGGCACAATCCAATCTTGTAGATTGAGTCCTGCCTTACTAACACAACTGCCGCCCATCCTCCCTCATTAATGTTGTAGAGGCAGGATTTACAACGTATAGGAAAATCACACAATACCAGGAATCATGGCCCAGCCAAATTGATGCACATGTTTTTGGGGGGACATAATTCAATCCGTGACAAGCATCTACAAACACACCTTTGAAAACATTCCCAGTTGTGTGACTCAGTGTCCATTGGTGAAAAATGCACTTAGTGCCCCAGAAAAATATTTCTGAGGAATGAATATTTTCCTTTTATGCAAGCATTACGAATTCTATAACCTAACAGTTGCCTTATCTGGTTGATGATGAAGAGAAGTTGGCTGCTCATGTACTCTGACCACCTTCCTTGAAGCCCTGGTATATTCTCACCTACTGTCACAATATGGTTTCAGATTTTTGTCCTAGTATTTCTTCTTCACGTTATTATTTCATTTGTAGGTATTTGCATTGTAAGATCTCTTAAATCATTTTTAGTTGGAAAGTGGATATAAATTATGAGTAATTAATTTAAAATGAGCCTTCTAACTTACAATATGCAATATTACTGATTTTAAGTAATATACAAATATTGCTTCATCAAATGCTGAATTATAAAACTACTTTACATGAATATTGGGCACAATTTGGATACACAGTCATACAGAATATATTCTATACATTTTTGAGGTACTAAACATTTATTTGTAACCTTTATAGCAGTGTGTACTGGAAAAAGCCCTAAACCTGAATTCAGAGATTTAAGAATGAATGCCAGCTCTGCCACTTTTGAACAGGTCTTTTAAAATCTTTGAGATAAATTTCATCATCTGTAAAATTCTCCAACTCAAAGAGTCTTAAAAACTATTAAGTGAATTAAGGAAGGGAAAAATGCCTACCTCAGTGCCCTGCCAAATCGTGGCTCTCAATTTCCTCTCATGTTCCGTTGCTCCCTGAGTTACAGGAAATCTTGTGATGAAGTGTTCTCAGTTTCTGAAACTGTGTGCGCTGAACACAAAAACTCTCTTTTCCTCAGTGTCATCTGTGCATTATTGCATATTTACTTCATCAATATACAAAAACATTTCCCCAGTTACCGTTTTAGCCATTAGGAATAGATGGGTGAATAAGCTCAGCAGGTAAGCATTACTGATTGCAAAGCAGTTCTGGAAAGGTGAAGTTAAGGTCCTGCTCTCATAACACTGCCTCGTGGAGAGAAAACATGTATCCACAGCCATGAGGGTCACCTGCAGAGAGCAGGTGATGCTGTTTGATAATATGTTTCCTACAGCTCCAGAAATTCTACCTTTGGTTGTCAGTATTCCTGACCGTGTATTTTCTTCATAAGTTCATGTCTCAGCCAATTTAACTTTTTGTTCTGATTTGTTCTCTCAATTTTTTTTCCTTTGGTTTACTGACATTTTTATTAAACATCTTAGACAGACTTTTCAATTCAAAATTCCTGAACAATTGAGTAACTTTCCTATTACATCCTCTTGTCCAAGTTATGTATCCACTTGTACCTGGAGATCTTTGTGGCAGGGATCTTCTCATTCTGTGCTCAGGGAAGGCTTTCCAGTTTCCTTTTTGTGGCTGGGTGGGTGTTGGTAAGTTGGTGGATGTGGGTACTTGGATGGGTGAATAAGTTGGTGGGTGTGGGTAACTTGGCTGGGTGGGTAAGTTGGTGGGTAGTGGTAAATTGGTGGGTGTGGGTAAGTTGGCAGGTATCAAGTTGTAAAATGTCCTGGTAGTCTGTGTCCATATTGAGGTAAAATCTAGAAGAATTAATTCTAAATTTGTCAAACTTATTTCTGTCTGTATTTGCCCTTAAACTTTACCAAATTTTTCAGACATAAATGTATTTTAGCTCATGCCTAATTGCTTATAATAAACCAAAAAAACTAAACCCGTTGCCATGGAGTTGATTCCAATTTATAGCGACCCTATAGGACAGAGTAGAACTGCCCCACAGGGTTTCCAAGGAGTGGCTGATAGATTCAAAGGACCGACCTTTTGGTTAGCAGCTGAGCTCTTAACCACTGTGCCACTAGGGCTCCAATTGCTTATAATAGTATAAATAATTTTCCTTGACATTTAAGGGGGGAGGGACTTCTCTTTATATAAAACACTTAAAGATAATTTTATGAGACTTATTTAACCACTTTCTAAAAGTAATCCTATTTGACGCTATTGGCATGCCCTTTAAGAAAACACAACATGTGAACCTTTTTAACTTTAAAAATTGTTGAAATTTACAACTATTTTGAGTTCAAAGTAATTCTTCTATTTACATATTTTTACACAAATAACGCACACCTTTTGCATTTGTTTGCTGGCCAAGCCCTCCCCCCTTGAGGCACCCTCACAAGCACCACCACGTCAGTCCTCTTCCACACATTGCGGTAAAGAAAAATTAGCATAGCCTGCTGAGGAAAATACCTCACTGGGGGAAGGACTTGGCCGGCAAACAAACACAGAAAGTGCATGTTATTTGTGTAAAAATACGTTATTAAAGAATTCACCAGAGTGGATATCATCAGAGGACGCACAAAGGATCTCTCAAATATTATTGCAAGTTGGGAGATGTGGCCAACTGTCGAGCAACTTGTCGGGTGTATGTTTCTGGCGTGAACTGAAAGGCAACACTGATTATTTGTTCTTTTTTTGTTAATTAAAAAGTTTTGTTAACTATCAATGCACACTAAACTAAGAAATATATTTATGCTATCATCAAATCAGTGGTCTGCCAGGTGATTTTCCTTCCTGAAAAGGACTTAAGCAAACCCTAATAACCGTGCTGTGTGTGGTGCCCAGAGGGTGCAGGGTACCCTGGCTCCCTGTACGGCACACAGTGTATGCCCAACAGGCTTCTGCAGCTGCTTCTCACGTACTAGGCTTTCCACTGTTAGCTGAGGACGAGGATGCAGGTATGGCCCCTTGCTCTTACTACACACAGTTCATTGCATTGCCTTCAAAAATTAAAACTTATACATTATAATTAAGAATTCTTTTTAAAGCTTAAATGTTTTCTTTTTCATGGTTTCAGCAGGTTTTAATTGTTGATCTTCAATAAGCAATTCAGAGTGACCCATTAAACTGACTACCCATCAGTAGTAAACTGAAGCCCCTTCAGTAAAGAGAAAATCAATAACTAGCAGAAGAATTAGCTCATACTTACTCGTAACTACCTGCCTTCTGTAGGGCTCTCAGTAGCTCCTGCCACTTAACGTTTTTAAGCCTTTTTTTCCCTTCTGTAATGTAAACTCTGAAGCTCAGGCCTTTTTAGACCGTGCCCTCTTCGCTAAGTAGCTTGATACAATAAAATCTTTGTTCTCTGAGCACTGCAGATACATACACACACACACACACACACACACACACACACACACACACACACACACTGTCTAATATTTATCTGGTCTGGAATAAGCATTAATCTTTAATTACTGTATAAACATTTTAAACAGGTGTGGAATAACTGCAGTCTCAGACAGTCAGTGTTTATCCACTCGCTGCCGGGATGGCATTGGCCCCACGGCCTGACGGCTTTCACCTTGCTGTGCTTGAGGTGGAAATGGAGAGGCTAGTGGGTAAAAGGCAAAAAATTGCCCAAATCCCACATGAATCAGAAATTTCCAGTTATAAATTATGCACCACCATAACATCCTTTACCACAGTTTGTGAGCCAGGAATTGAGTTTGGGGTAGTTTATAGCAGAAAAATGTGTTTTTCTGTATTGGGGGCAGGGGGAGGTGGGAGGACGGGTTGTGTATATATCCATGCTTTTTTTTTTTTTCTTCCTGTGGATTGTACACTCTCACCACCTTTTTTGGGGGCTGTGCACTGAGCCTGTGGTGTGAGGAGATATAAAGCAGCATTTTTCTAACTGCCTCTGGAAACAATGAGGGCTCTGTTAAGGAGAGCCCAAACCTCCACAGCCTGCCTCACTCGGTTGGAATGACTGGTGGAACCCAGGTTCAAAGCCACTGGCCTCCAAGTGCTTTAATTCAGCACTATTTTTGCTTCTCTAACCTCTTTTTTTTTTTTTTACTTAAACCTTCTGAGGTCTCCTTGTTTGGTAGCGAACTGAGTAGTGACTTTTTATAATTAGATTAAAGTAAATCAAATGAAGACTTGGATGTTTTTTAATGTCATTTAATCTCCTTCTCCTCTTCCCCAATGGATTTCATCACCTTAGCTTAGTTCATTGTAAAATTTTACCTCATTTTGCCTAGTTCCGAGCTTTCCAGGTTGAAAAAATACAGAGGACAACAGATATTTTCCAGCTCTTTGACTTTCCTTGAAATAAAGACAGACTTGGTTCTGTGCTACACGTTACACCAAGTGGTTGCAATCTTCTTACTACTTTTTCTGCTACTACAAATCTACCAGATTGGTGAAGTGAAAAAGGTATTAAAATAAAAGGCTCTATAATCAAGGACAAAACACGGAGTGACGGAGTTCCTAAAGAAACCCTTAACTGAGTTTTATTTGTTGCAGAAAGCAGTTTATGTCTGTGGTAGGTGCAGACTGATTAAGTTAGAGTATTTTGGTCGATTTAAAATGATCATGCTATGGAGAGAGAAGCATAAAGAGTGGGCTGGTGAGCACAGATGGTGGAGTTTATATGCTCCAGCAATAAAAATTTAAGCACTCTCTCTTGTTCAACTATAATTTATATCCTCTATGTTTTGCAAATGAAGTATGAAAACAAAACAAAGGCAAAGGAAACAGTTCAAAAATATTTTTTACATCAAGTATTATTGTAAACTCTAGATATAATTTGAAATTTTACTTTATTTATCTCTGTGGTTTGGTCTGGAGGGAACCGTACACGGGGAGCGGCATCAGGAGTTTGCGTCCGAGCTGAGCCTTTGACAAGCCTGCATTTTACTTGGATGAGGTGAAGCTCAGGTTTCCAATTTGTTTGGCTCCGGCAACTGGGTGGTGCTCTGGTGGGTCTGGTTCTGATTTTTAAGTGGTGTTAAAAAGGTCAAGGTTCACATATTTTCCATTTTATCCTGAGTTCATCACCAGCAAATCTGCCTTTGCCACATTTAATAAACACTATTAATGAACGAAGGCCAGAAATGGGGGTCATAGATTTGTTTCCATCTCTCGGTATGTGCTAACATCCACTCTATGAAAAGAAGAATTCACGTCATTACAGACTGACGCATTGTTTTATTGTTTTGCTTAGTAGTCTGATAGTTAAAATGTCTAGTAAACATTCCTTATTTATATTAAAAATAAATAATTGAATGTCTCTATCTTTGAAAATAAGAATGCTGTTTAATTAGTTCAGCGTTTTTCCTTGGTCACGGAACTTTACTTTTACATTTTGTACTTTTAAAAGTGCTGTTAGGAACTTCATCATTTAAAAATATGTGGTATTATAATTCCCTTTTACTGATACAGAAGTTAACAATAACTTCCCAAATCGCTGCTTTGAAAAGATTAATCAAACTATCATTCCTAGGTAGTAATACCAATAAATAATTACAAAAGTTTTTAGAAATAGCACTTTCGATATTTATATGTGTTGTCATCTTGGGATTGTTTTTTGAACTCATAATAAACTAGAAAATGCAATTCTTATTTTTGTACAAAGTGACTTAAAATTTTTATAAATAAAATGTTATGGCCCACCCCTCTTAGATTATTTATCAGTTAGAAATATTCAGTTTTTTTCCTGCTGCTTTATTGGCTAATTTGTTGTAAATTGGTTAATATCTTTTTAAACAGCACACACTAGAAAATGTATTTTTTTATTTTGTGATAAATATGTGATAACTTTGAAGGTTGGTGTTTCCTGTGTTGTTAAAATGCACGAATATGGAATGTACATATATGTGAGAAGTTTGCATTTTATTGCTAAACATGCTTTACAGTGGTGGCAAAGATAAAGCACTTTATAGATTGTACAACTGCTGCCTTATCTGAGTAAGTAAATTATTTAAGATGTTCTTATTGTATGACCTGAAGTAAACATACAAACATGTCTAACTCTGTGTGTGTGTGTGTGTGTGTGTGTGTGTGTGTGTGTGTGTGTGTGTGT
>NW_004444597.1:23253-24316 GCF_000243295.1 Trichechus manatus latirostris | reverse complement strand
CTGTAACTAAGTATGTGCCTTCATAAGTCTGTTAAATTTTCCTATATGGGTTCAGCTCAGGTGACCAGCAGTCAGTCACCAAGTGTGTGGTGCAGGCTCTCACCTACTGTCCTAGAGAGGCATGGGTGATTGGTGCAGGCACTGGACTTTGGCTGTGGTAGGGGATCATGTGCTGAGCCAGGCGGGGGGCTGACGGCTGCTTCTGAGAATATGAAAAGAAAGTGTGTCCCTATTCTCTAGGGTGAGTAGGTAGGTGAATTTTGCAGCCAGACTATGAGCACCCTGCTCTGTTGGCTGTAAAGACTTGAGCACACCACTTTGTCTGGGACTCCTGTAGCAGGTGACTAGTAGGTTTAGGTGACACCACCAGTACTCAAGCCCGTGTTGCGGATTGATAAAAGTACCTACTTAAGGGGCAGGGCTGTTTTGAGGGTCACAAATCCGCCCGTTCACAGCTGAAGCAGTTGAAGTTAAACTTCAGATGTTTGCCCTGTTGTACTGTGGTAGTGAGCTAATGCTGTGGAGATGGGTCTCCACAAGTTTACACAGGGGTGTAAGGCACTCAGAGTCTGCAGGCCCCTTATGCCTGTGCCTAGCAAAGGAGCTGTGCCAACCCTGTGTTTCTGGCTTAGGGGAGCCAGTAGCTTACTTGTTGCCTCTCCAAGGCCAGAAGAATGGGTCAGGGCGCCTTTAGAGATCTTCTTTCAGGCCAGCGGACTCCTGGTGCAGAGCGCGGAAGGAAGAGGTAAAAGGGAGAGAGGTTTTTCCCAAATGAGCTTTTTTTTTTTTAATATCCACAAAGGCGGCATGCATGTACTTATCTTTAGCCACTTGGGAGCTGCTTTTCGCTGGTTTGGAGTTTCCAAGCAGAATCTCTGCTGCCGGATCTCTCTTCTTGTGGATACTGCTTTCCGAGTGCGTGCACAGCTGTTTGCCTGCTTCACTGAGCACCCAGCATGGCTGAGGAGTTGCTGGCATGGCTGAAGAGTTGCTGTTGAGCCACCACCGCTCTGGTGCTGCTGGCTTCTTCTGAACCATCTACCTCTCCCCCTGCCACTCAGTC
>NW_004444597.1:20545-21869 GCF_000243295.1 Trichechus manatus latirostris | reverse complement strand
AATTCAGGGCATCAGCTCCAGGGGAAGACTTTCTCTCTCTGCCAGCCTTCTTATCCATATTCCCCTGGACTGGGAGCTTCTCAGTGCAGGCATCCCAGTTCCAAAGGATGCGCTCTGCTCCCAGCACTGCTTTCTTAGTGGTATGAGGTCTCCCTGTCTCTCTGCTTGCTTCTCTCTTTTATATCTCAAAAGATTTTGCCTGGAGACACAATCCAATCTTGTAGATTTAGTCCTGCCGCCCATCCTCCTTCTTTAACATCATAAGGTGGGATTTACTACATTTAGGAAAATCACACAGTACCTGGAATCACAGCCCAGCCAAACTGATACACACATTTTTTACGGGGGCATAATTTAGTCCGTGATAGTGACAGTTCTACTCTGTCTTATAGTGTTGCTATGAGTCTGAATCCACTCAATGGTAATGAGTTTTTTTTTTAAAGTTCTTGAAAAAAAAAAGAGGGAGAAAAGGAGGAGAAGCATAGGAACTGAGCATGGTCATCCCTTTATAAAATTCAGTGTTTAAATAGTCTCTTATTTAGAGAGAGTACTGAGAGTTGGGTAAGGTGAAGTGACAAGGAAGTACTCTATGAGTCTCTGCAGAGAAAAACCTGTGGCCCTGGAAAATGAGTTTCTTTTTCAGACAGCAGAAGCTGGCGGAAGAACAGCTGTAAACATTTTTTGGCATTATCATTAATGATTCTCTATATCAGTCCTAGAGAAATCAATCTTCAGACATGAAGGCCATCTGCTATAAGCTATTATTTTTTGTGTGGTCTTTGTAAGAGGGATCTGTGCTTCCATAGCATGATTTTTTTCAAGATTTGAATATTCTTGAGTTATTATTCCTCACACAAGACAACAGAATTTTTCATCAAATTCTTTAATAATCTAACTTATTTTAAAATATAAAAATGTGTGGATACATGTGTGTGTCCTTGTGTATATGTATACATGTCTGCAAGTGTGTATAACCTGTAGAGTTCCTTTGCATAGACCAAATAATACATACAACTTTGAAGCCTACTTTTTCCTACTATAAATATTTTCTAACATAAAGTTAGTTTTAAAGTAGATTTTATTATCCTATTTTTCATTTTACTTACATTATGATCCTTCACAATGATGACCACTGTTCCATATTCTACTATTAAATACTTAAAACTTCCTTTTAAGCTAGGGATATAACTCTCCATTCTTTGATTTTAGCTGATGTTTTGCTTCAGTTTTTACTTATACAAATTTCAGTTATTGTATGAATATCTCCCTTTTGTACAAATTATTTGTCTACACTAGTTAAGATTGTCCTTAATCAGGTCTAATA
>NW_004444597.1:17617-18987 GCF_000243295.1 Trichechus manatus latirostris | reverse complement strand
ATTTAGTGGTTCTGACTACTACCCTGGGGTGATCCATACCTCATATGCATGACTTTGCTGAGCACATGCTTTACATCCTTATTCCTCAAGCTATAGATAAAAGGATTCAGCACAGGGATCACTGTGGTCTAGAACACAGAGGCCACCTTCTCCTGGGCCATGTTACTGCTGGATGCTGGTTATAAATACATGAATATCATGGAGCCATGTAAAACTCCAACAACTGTAAGATGAGAGCCACAGGTAATAAATGCTTTGGATCTGCTCTCAGCTGAGGGTATTTGAAGAATGTGGGAGAGTATAAAGGCATAAGAGACTATGATGGCCACAGTTGTTACTAACGTATTGACTCCACCTCCAATTATCACCAAAATCTCATTGAAGTAGGTACTGGAGCATGAGAGCTTTAGGAGAGGAAGTGTGTCACAGAAATAATGGCAGATAATATTGTCCTCACAGAAGGAAAGCCTGGTCATGAAAATAGTGTCTACCACAGCTCCAAAAGACGCCATGAGCTAGACTCCACTCACCAGCATATTGTAGATCTTTTCGGACGTGGTGACTCTGTAGAGCAGTGGACTACAGATAGCTATGTATCTATCATACGCCATGGCAGTTAGCATATAGCACTCAGCAGTAGCAAAAACACAAATGAAAAAGAGCTGAGTCATACATCCAGGAGAGGAAATAACATTTTTCTCTCATACAAAGTTTTCGAAGAGTTTAGTGGTAACAACTGAGGAGTAAAACAGATCTAGGAATGACAAATTACCGAGGAAGAAGTACCTGGGTGATTGGAGCTTAGAATTGAAAGTGATGAGCAGTATCATACCCAAGTTTCACATTGCAGTGACACCATAGATCCCTAGAAACAAGAGGAAGAGAGGCAGCTGGAGTTCTGGTCTGTCTGTCAATCCCTCAAGGACAAACTCAGTCACTGTGTAATCATTCTGTCTGGCCATTTCCTTCAGGAAACAGGATGTGCAACAAAGAAAATGAAAAATCACGGGAAGTAAAGAAGCTGTTTGTCCGTGAATACTAGAAGGTTTACTAGTGTTGTGATAGAAGATAAAGTTGATTATCAAAGTAAAACAGTTTAAGGTGGTCAATAATAATGTGGTGAATAACATATTTCATATCAGGACTAGTTTTCTCAAGACCTTCATTAGCTACACAAAAACAGAGAATAAATATAATGTGATCTTTAAAAATAATAAGAAAATATCCCAATAGGGCAAAGCTGCCAATATTTGTGTATCCTCCAAGATTTTATTGGTGTCTGCAAGAAACTGGAACTCAGCAGCTATGCATTTAACTGCGACTACATAATAGAGTTCTGGAAAACTTGGTACTGAAAACATCAAGGTTTT
>NW_004444597.1:15034-16277 GCF_000243295.1 Trichechus manatus latirostris | reverse complement strand
AGAATAAGTTTAGGGTTCTATGAATTCATATGGCAGAGGAAGTGGTATATTTTGTTCCTAGGACACTGGAACCAAGAACATAACTTACAGAACTTACAGAAAATAAAGAATCTAAGTCCCAGAGACACATAAAATTACCCAAGATTGACTGCACAGCTATTTTGGAGCAGACTAGTCCTGATTTCCTACATCCCAGTAAAATGATTTACTCCTGATTCCTTTGAGTGAAGAACCAAAACAATAGAAAGAGAGTACATTATTTCAATTTTATCTCTTGCTCCTGTTTTCAATATTTGTCCATCTTTTAGGTATTTAGACTAGTTTTGGTACCAAGTTGTTTGCAGGAAAAGAACTCCACATTGAATATGAAAGCTATTTGAATAATTCATTTCTCTCAGAAATGTGTTTCTGTATGTAATTAAGACTATCCTCAGCTGTTATCCACTCACTTTCCTTAGTTCTCTTGGTACTGTCTGATCTCTTTCGTGAAATTTAGAATCATTTTATTTCTCAAAAATAGTTTTTAATTATATGTGCTGATATACAAACAAAATATACAAAACTTTTACTAAGAGAGACATGGCAGTTATGTGTGGATAAACATATGCATGACCACACCAGTTCCTCCCACTATCTTCTATGTCTTTGAAATTTGCAGCTGTATCATTTCACTTGCTGAGGCCAATATCATCAGAGTCATTTTCCATTATTCTCTTTCTCTAACAACCCATATCCCATTCACCAACCAGCAATAATGGTGTGATGTTCAAAACACATCTAGAATCCCACCTCTTCTCAGTGCCTCCTCTATTTCCACTCTGGACAAAGCCAGTCTCATATTTCACCTGGATGAATATAATAGACACCTTACTTATTGTGATAGTTAAGATCGTGTGTCATCTTGGCTGGGCCATGATTCTCAGTGTTTTAATGTAAACACTCCCATGATTGAATATACTGTGAGTAACCAATCAGATGAAAGGGAGTCTCCTTGGGGGTGTGGCCCGAATCTGTATATAAGCAGACGTTTTGGCTTATTGCTCTCTCTGGATCCTGCAGCTGCTTCCTGTTGTCTAATCTCCCGTTCTTTGAACTTGAGCTGTCAGCTTATCTGCTGAACCTGGGATTCGTCGATCTGCACAGCCTGTGAGAGGGAGCCCTGCTCTCTGACCTGCCAATCTTGGGCTTGCCAGCTTCTGCAGCTTTGTGACTTGGGAGAGGCCTCTACCCTTATCCACGGACT
>NW_004444597.1:11842-13503 GCF_000243295.1 Trichechus manatus latirostris | reverse complement strand
GACTCTCTGTTGTGTTCCCTGTCAGGGCAGTCATTGGTGATAGCCGGGCACCATCTAGTTCTTCTGGTCTCAGGCTGATGAAGTCTCTGTTTTATGTGGCTGTTTCTGTCTCTTGGGCTAATACTTTCCTTGTGTCTATGGTGTTCTTCATTCTCCTTTACTCTAGGTGAGTGGGGACAAACTGATGCATGTTAGATGGTTGCTCACAAACTTTTAAGACCCCAGATGCCTCCCACCAAAGTGAGATGCAGAACATTTTCTTAAAAAACATTGTTATGCCAATTGACCTGGATGTTCCCTGAAACCATGGTTCCCAGACCCCCAACCCTGCTACTTTGTCCCTTGAAGTGTTTGATTGTATTCAGGAAAATTCTTAGCTTTGGTTTAAGGATACATGAATTCTTATAAGCCATTCCTAATATTCATTTTCTTACTCCGATTGTCCTAATTATGGCCAGTAGCAGTCCCTTCATAGGAAGCTAATTGTCTTTTTTAAAATTTTTTTTATTGTACTTTACGTGAAGGTTTACAGAACAAATAGTTTCTCATTAAACAGTCAGTACACATATTGTTTTATGACATTGGTTAACAATCCACAACATGTCAACCCTCTCCCTTCTTGACATTTTCTTTTTTAGGGTGAAAATATACATAGCCAAAGATACACCATTTCAAAAATTTCTACGTGCACAATTCAGTGGCATCAATTATGTTCTTCCAGTTGTGCTGTTATTCTCACTTGAGATGAAGGTTTACAGAACAAAATAGTTTCTCATTAAACAGTTAGTACACACGTTGCCTTATGAGAATGGTTAACAACCCCAGTACATGTCAACACTGTCCTTACTCAACCTTGGGTTCCCCATCACCAACTTTCCTGTCCCCTTCTGCCTTCTAGTCCTTGTCCCTGGACTGCTGTGCCTCATTAGTCCTGTTTTGTTTTATGGGGCTGGCCAATCCCCAACTTAACAGTCAGCCTCAGAAGTTACTTCACCACTGAGCTAAAAGGGTGTCTGGGGGCCATAATCTTGAGGTTTCTCCAGTCTCTTTCAGGCCAGTAAATCTGGTCTTGTGTGTGTGTGTGTTAGAATTTTGTTCTGTATCCTTCTCCAGCTCTGTCCAGAGCCCTCTGTTGTGATCCTGGTCAAAGCTGTCAGCGGTGGTAGCCGGGCACCATCTAGCTATACTGGACTTAGTCTGCTGATTATCTGTTTGACACAGCTCCATATAAGTCTTGAGCCCTTTCATTATGGAATGTTAAGATATTCCGGGCTCATCTTGAATTTTTCATATCCTGCTTTGGAATGTACCATTTTTCCATGAAGCTCTGATTTTCTTTAGTGGATAATGGTATTTAGAAACCAGATGCCATTTGGCAATAAGTGCTGTTTTTATTGCCTGAATTTCATTGTTTCTAAGCCCTTTCCGTGAACAGAGACAGAATAATTCTATTTTACTTGAATAACATCCGGCCACTCTTCTATCCAAACCCTCCGTTGGCTTCCCTTTTCACCTACAGTGGCAATCAAAGCTGTTTAACTTTCCCATGAGCCCTAAAAGATCTGTGCCACCTCACCCAACTATCCTCCCAATATCACCATCTATCACCCTGCCCTTGGTCTCTGCTCTGAGAACACTTGCCAGCTTTCTGTTCCTTAAAC
>NW_004444597.1:4880-5976 GCF_000243295.1 Trichechus manatus latirostris | reverse complement strand
AATAAAATATATATATATAAAAAAAAATCAGTTTGTCTCTTTCTGCTCGTCTCTCCCTCAATCTTGACTCCATTTCAGACCTTCACAAGACAGATTCGATCTTCAATGGTTTTAACAATGTCTGAAAACCTTATGAAGATACTGTGTCTACTTGTTTACTAGATATTAAATTTTCTTGAATTTTTAGGAATTGTTCATTCTAGAACTTTTGTTTTAACATGCAAACATTTCTGAGGGGATTTTCACATTCACTTACTATTAGATGTTACAATTTTATTCTATATATGATCAGGAGTTTTCATTTAAGAACAATTACCCAAAGGAGGAGATATGAGGTAAAAGAGAATAAAAAAGAAAACAAAGAAAAATAACCACATAAGCTTAGACCAGTAGGTGAAAACAGAGCAAGCTTGGAAGTAGGAAGACTGTTCCATTAGTGACTAAGAGGTTAGGAGGAATGAAAGGGATCTGTGTGTTAAAAGTAGGGGGTACTAAATGAGGAAATGAGTGTCGGGTCACCAAAATAAATAGTACAGACATTGCAGTTTATATTATTTTGACTAGACTTGAAATTAGTCACTCTCACAAACAACCGTAAACAAAATACAAGATAAAAACTGTTATTAGCAGTGCTTTTTCTACACAGTCCTGGAGAATATCCCACCATTCAGAATTTTTTTATGGCTCCTTTGACATCCTTGTTCGTAAAGCTGTAGATCAGGGGATTAAGCATGGGAATCACTGTGATATAAAACACAGAGTCCACCTTCCCTGGGTTGTGTCACTGACAGATGGTGGTTTGAAAAACATGAAGATGATGGAGCCATAAAAGACCCCAACAGCTGCAAGGTGGGAGCTGCAGGTACTAAAGGCTTTGGACCTGCCTTCAGCTGAGTGGATGTGTGGGATGCTGGAAAGGATGAAGGCATAAGAGATGGAGATAACTATAGCACATACAAATACATTGAATGAAACTAAAATCATCACCAAAAGCTCCTTGGTGTAATCTCTTGAGCAAGAGATACTCAGAAGAGGAAGGATGTCACAGAAGTAATGGTGAATGACATTGGTTCCACAGAAAGAACGACCGGATATG
>NW_004444597.1:0-3597 GCF_000243295.1 Trichechus manatus latirostris | reverse complement strand
AATCTGCTTCTGAAAGCTTACAGCCTTGAATACCTTATGGAGCAGTTCTACTCTACACACATAGGGTCACTGTGAGTCATAATCAACTCAGTGGCAACTAACAACAATAACAATATATCATCAAGTAAAGAGCTCAGGCTTTGAAGTAAAAAAAAAGTATATATATATATAAACATTCATTTAATTTTCATAACAACCCTTTTTTTACACTTTACATCTTGACTGAGAAAGAAAAAGATAGAGGCATTAATTAAATACTTGCAGTAAATTAAAAGCTAACCTTGAAGATAATATCATTCTAAGTTTTATCAAGAAAACAAACCAGTTGCCATCAAGTCAATCTGATTCATGTGATCCTTTGTGTGTCAGAGTAGAACTATGCTCTGTAAGGTTTTCAATAGTTGACTTCTTGGAAGTAGATCACCAGGCCTTTCTTCCAAGGTGCTTTTGGGTGGAAGTGAACAGCCAGTCAACCTTTTGGTTAATGAATTTATGTAAATTTCTCAAGGTCATGTATCATTGAGGCGAAACTCATTCTCTAGTTGATAAAAAACGAATGCACCCTGTAAACCAAGTAATTTTCTGAATCTGAACTCTCATGGTATTTTCTATATAGCTTTAGTTATTATGTTGCTTTTATTAATATTACTCTTAAATAATTTCCTTCATATTTTCTTCCTGTTTTCAGTAGTATATTGTAGATTTTGATAAAAATTGAAAGACTTTATATTCATGTTTAAGAAAAGTCTTTTTGTTCTTTCAAGACCCTTAAGGTAGAAAAAAAAATGAAAGGAAAGATGAACACGTGCACATTCGCATACATACAAGTTACCCTGTGAAAAAATGACTCCCAGCACCCAATCACTACTGACTTGTCAGTTAACAATACCAACCACAACCATAACCACCACAACACTCAAAACATAAACTATTGAGCGTGCCAACTCATTCTTTTAGGCCTTCAATTTTGACATATGATGTGAAATAAAAACACTTCCTCCTTGAATAGACAAAGAAGAATAGAAAGAAAACAGGCTTCCAGTTACTTACAAAAGCTGGGATGAAATAAGACTCAGAACTCAAGACTAGGTGGAGGCCAGTGAAATATTGTAGCAATTTGATAGGGGCCTGTGAAAAATAATATATTATTTCTGCATTCCTTGGATATAATGTGAGCAGCCTTATTCCCTACCATTTTCAAAACATTGTTCTGCCTGGTCAAAGCAGACCAACCAATGTTCCACAGATTCCCCCACTTTTCTCTCTATTAATTTTGCACATGTTCCTGTGCCTATTCCCCTTTCTACCACCAGGCAAAAGCCCACCTTTTTTCAAAGTCATTTTAAAGGTCTTATCCTCCATGAAACTTCTGATTCTGATGTAAATGTTTTGGCTTTGACTTCTTCCTTCACCCCAAAGGCACTTTGTAACTGTCTTAGAGTCTATGTCATATAGTTTTTATATTACAAGTGTGTTTTACTTCTTGTGGGGTGGTAAAGAGCTCAGGCTTTGAAGTCAAATGAAACTAGATTTATTTTCAGGCATGAGATGCCTTACCTTGCTGCTATTCTTGTTATCATTCAGGTGTGAGAAGTATTGTATGACCATGAATACATTACTTCTAGCTATGTGACCCAGAATGTTACTTCTCCTATTTAAACCCCATTTTTCACCCATAAAACAAAGAATAATTCATGCTGTATACAAATTATATGATGGCTCATTCATTTATTCACTCAACAGCTGTCTATTGAGAGTATCCTATTGCTGAAGACACAACACTGAATGAACAAATCCCTGCATTCTAAACACGTACAAACAAACAGCTGTAAAATTTAGAGTCAAGTAGTGAGAAACACTACAAAGAAAAGGAAGCAGTGCAGGAACAGATTGATAATTAGGGAGGTAGTCAAGGGAAGAATCTCTATACTGGTGACATTTGATCTGAGTCTTGACCTGACTTGAATGAATGAGAGAGACAACCACACCTGTATCTGGAACATTGTGTGCAAAGACTGAGACAGAACATGCTTGGCATGCTTGAAGTTCAGCCCGGAGGCCAGTGTGGCAGCAGTGAAGACAGCAAGGGGTAGAGTTTGTGGATAGAGTTAGGAGACAGAAGCATCCCTGGGAAAAATTTGAATCTTACTTTATGTGTAAGGAGCACTGGAAAAGAAGCCCTGGTTGCTCAGTGGTTAAATGCTTGGCTGTTAACTGAAAGGTCATCAGTTCGAATCCACCAGCCTTTCTGCAGGAGAAAGATGTGGCAGTCTGCTTCCCTAAAGATTACAGCTATGGAAACCCTATGGGACATTTCTACTCTGTCACATGGACTTCCTATGAGTAGAAAATCTACCTAACAACCAGAGGTATTTTTCTGCTTTGCACATATTAAGTTCAAGATGCTGGTGAGATAACCAAATAGCTATGTAGTATAGAATACTGGATACATGAATCTGGAGTTCATGTAAGAGGTCTGGATGGGACATCATTTTCTGAGTCATTAGCACATATGTGATATTTAAAACCTTGGTGCTGGATGCATTCAACCAGGCATGATGTATGAAAAGACCTTACAACAGAGCTTGGTATATAGAACACTCCCGATAAATTTTTGGGGCATTCAGTAGATATTTTCCTCATTTATTAATTGTAGATTTGTTTGTTTCTTCCTGCTTTTTTGTTTTATTTGGTTATGTCTGAACAGGCTGGCTGTGGATTCTTTGTTGTTTGCTTGTCTGTAGGCATGATATGTTTCACCTCCTTCCCCAAGGGAAGGGTCAGTTGCTCAGGTATGGTACACCAGGGCAGGTCCAGCTGAAGGGGAATTACTGGGATGGGTTGTTTGTGGCACGTACTAGGGCCAACAGGGCGGGCCGGGAATCTGCAGGCACAAGCACAGTGGCATCGCTGGGAGCATTTCTTTTTTCTTTTCTTTTTTTGCTTTTTTCTATTTCTTTGTTTTGTTTTCTTCTCTCTCTTATTCCCTGTTTGTCTTTCTTCTTTTCTCAGTTTCTCGTCTCTCTATACTTACCTTCTCTTCCTGTCTCCTGAATACTTGGTGCTTTGTAACACCTCTACCCCTTCTAGCCAGGCTGTACTTTATGGCCTGGAAGTAACTTCCGCAGTCCTCGCAGCCACACCAGTGGGATCCTTGAGAGCTCTCTTTTGTTCTAATTTTTATTTCTTAATTTTTTCTTTTACCATTTTCCTTTTTTTTTTTTTCTCCATTTCTCAAACTCTCATCTCTCCACTCCAATGGCAAGCTCCCTTAACACTCCTTTTTGTTTGTTTGTGTGTATGTTTTTGGCTCTTATTCCTCTCTCCTCTCCTCTTTCTCATACCCATCTTAGCTCCACACATCACAATCTCTCCCTTCCTTCCTGCCTACCTGTACTGTGCGCTGAACATATCACAGCCAAGCAGCACAGGCATAGCTTACCAGAACCTACCCTGAACTGATTGCCGACCTGTCCTGTCGGCCGTAGTACCTGCCAGAAACAACCCATTCCAGAGCTCCCCTTCATCTGGACTTGTGCTGCTGTACCATACCTGAGTGACTCAACCTGCTGATTGGAGAAAGAGGTGAAAAGTGTC
>NW_004444596.1:18567-25043 GCF_000243295.1 Trichechus manatus latirostris | reverse complement strand
GAACCCCTATCCGTAACCCTAACGCTTACAGCTTCCAGAAATATTAGTGAAAGTATCCAGAAAAATTAAGATTGAGTGCCCTACCTCAGCATACATTTCTCCCACATTCTTAGGCAGCAAAAAAGGAAAGTTATTTTACTGCTCTTCAGGATGTAAAGTTCATGAGATATTGTAACTTGGACTCTAAGTTTTGTGTAAGGGAATTAAAATTTTGAGATACCTGATATAACCTGAAATGGCTAATTTAAGGATAGGCTGTGATTCCCTTTTTGCAGTGCTGTTTTCACCATAGAAGTAGCTGTCCTCTGCACTGTTTCTATCAGAGGAATGTCTTGTAATGATGACGTGACTACACTGAGGCGTCTCCCTGTCACATATCCTTGTAATTGCTGTACTGTAACCAATCTAAGAAAGAGACGTAAACACTTTCAAGCCAATCGCCTTACAGAACTGGGCACAGGACGCCCTGCCTTAAAATGATCGACTACCAATCAAATAACGCCTTTCAGTGATCTAAATCTTTGTTTACCAATCAGGTAACTTCTTTCAGTGATCTAAGTTTGAAAAACCCAATCAAGTAATGTTTCATATTCATTGTTCTCCTATAGAAAGTCACTGTTGTGTTGCCATTTTCCAATTCCTGGATTCAACAGCGTGGAGTTTAGTTTATTCCCATCTGGAGCTTTCTTTTTTCTTTCAATACATCTCTCAATTTTACGCTAATCAGAATACAGATGTTTACTCTATGACACTTTTCATTAACTGTAAACCAGTCTTCCTGCCCAAGGACATACAACTAGCCCTGGTGGCACAGTGGTTAAGAGCCATGGCTGCTAACCAAAAGGTCTGCAGTTTGAATGCACCAGCCACTCCTTGGAAACCCTATGTGGCAGTTCTCTCCATCCCATAGGGTCACTATGAGTTGGCATCGACTCGACGGGAAGGGGTTTGTTTGTTGTTGTTGTTTTTTGGTATTGAGACTGTACACACTGACGCTTACAAGACTGAAAGAGTCGTTCATGGAGAATCACTAAAAACAGATTGAAATAATCAAGTATGCTTTCTAGAGAGTGTTTTTTTTATGATTTGCTTGTACTTAATTTCTGCTGAAGACGCTGTCAGAATGAAGAGATTCCTAAGATTAGAACTGGTAATCAGTATATTAAATATTGATATAAACATAAATGGAAACGCACTGAAACCAAATTCAGTATCATGAAAGTAACATTTTTACAATAATAAAAACTATTTTAAACATAGTTTAAAGGAAATTAAATTAGAACTATGAGAACTACAATTTGTTACAGTATAGTATCAAATTTCTCTATAGATTTTATACCTCAGTCATGAAAAATAATTGATTTCAATGATATTCATTTTGTTTTCATCTGTGATAGTCATCAATGATGTTTTTTGCTTTTTTTCCCCCCTTGTGGTACTAAAATTTAGCTAAAATTTTCTCTTTGTACATCAATTTCATTTCTTTCAATGACTTTTTAATTTTATTTTATCTGGTTTGTGAAATGCTGGAATTTTAATTTTTAAAGCCCCTCTTTAAAAAATGAAGATTTAACATAGTGTTTGTGCTCAACTTAACAAGTTAGATATCTCAGTTGCTCTTGAGTCAATTAACTTGTAGACTTTCACACACACACACATTTCTTATTGTATGTTCAACTTCTTAACTTGATTGAACTGATTATGCTTAGTACCAGGATTCATACTATTGTACTACAAATTTGTCTTCACAGCAATAAATCTTCAATTCTTTGTTTATGATTCCACTCAACAAAAGGCCTGCAAAATTGATTCATTATTTGAGTATTTGGAGACAATATATTTGATGGCTCTTTTTGGAAAATTTTTTCACTCCATACTCAGATGTCAAGAGTATACTATTTAGATTAGATTCTTGAATTGTAATTCTGATATCATACTTTTTTTAAAAATAAAATTTAACAGAAAAAATGTTTTTTTCCAAAAAAGGTCTAACTGTCAAAGCAAATACAGGAATCAGAGTTCTTAGTTCATAGTTTTATAATTTAAAGGATACAGGTTACTTCAGCACACAAGTAAAGCAGAAGTCTAAGTATGCCAATATAATTTTGTTAGGAAACTAATTCTGTTATTCTAAGCCTGCCAGATCCTTCCTTATTGCATTAGGTTGCTGTCTGTTTCAGATACAACATGAGGGCTCTAATGATGCATGCAGGATATCACTTTAAAAAAAGGAGCTATTTGATCGTGAAATTCCTTCATTTTTATACTCCAGGATTACAGAACAGACACTGATATTTTCCTGTGGGTTGTGTCTCATATAGCATAAACTCTGGGTTCGTTTACCATGAGCAAACTAGGACGACCGTGTATATCCTACTAACAATGTACCATAGATAAGGACTCTCTATTACCTATCTTTTCATAAATACTATTAGGAGGCCCAATTTGCGTTGTTTTGCGGAGATTTGACTCGGCCATCCCTTCCTGTTATTCCGCTTATCTCTGTCTCTGGATTACCATGAAACAGAGGTTTGGTTATAGACCAGTCACTGATCTTTTCCTTCCAATAACTAGAATAGTTCTTTAAAAAGACAAGAACATTATAAAAAATAAAAATTGCAAGCCAATTTTTCTCTTGAAAACAGATACAAAAATCTACAAAATAAATAAATAACAAACCAAATATGGTGATACATAAGGAGGGTGATGCATCCTGATAAGTTGATTTTCTTCCTGGGATGCAAAGTTGTTCTAACGTTTGGAAATCAGTCGATGAAATTTACAATGTTAAGGATATGAGGAATAAAAATCATGCAAACATCTTGATAGATCCAGAAAAAGTGTTTGATAAAATCCACACTCGTTCACGATAAATCTCTTAGCAAACTAGGCATAAAAGGTGTCACTATAAGTCAGAATCAACTCAACAGCAACTGTTATTTGTTTTGGTAGAGACAACGAATCACATAGTAGCATATCTACATAGTGTCACTTTTTCTTTTGTTTGGCATTTATTTTTTTATTTTTTCCCATACAAAAATTTATACATACATTGTTATGTGACTCTAACTGCTCTCTCCATACTGTGACAGCACAGTCCTCCTTTCTACTCCTGATTCCCCATGTCCATTCAACCAGCCCCTAACCCTCTGTGCCTTCCCATCTCACCTCTGGACAGAAGCTGCCCGTTTAGTCTCTTGTATCTACTTGACCTAACAGGCACACTCCTCATGAGTATCACTTTATGCCTCCCGTCCAGTCCAATCCCTGTCTGAAGAGTTGGCCTTGGAAATTGTTTTACTTCTGGCCTGATAGTGAATCCAGGGATCATGCTTTCCGGGGTTCCGCCAGTCTCAATCAGACCATTAAGTCTAGTCTTCTTACTAGAATTTGAATTCTGCACCCCACCTTTCTCCTGCTCCATCTGGGACTCTCTGTTGTGCTCCCTGTCAGGGAGGTCATTGGTGGTAGCCAGGCACCATCTAGTTCTTGTGGTCTCAGGCTGATGAAGTCTCTGGTTTATGTGGCCCCTTCTGTCTCTTGGGCTAAGACGTTCCTTGTGTCTTCGGTGTTCTTCATTCTCCTTTACTCTAGGTGGTTGGGACCAATTGATGCATCTTAGATGGCCGCTTGGAAGCTTTTAAGACCTCAGACGCCACTCACCAAAGTAGGATGCAGAACAATTTCATAATAAGCTTTGTTATGCCAATTGACCTAGATGTCCCCTGAAAGCATGGTTCCCAGACCCCTACCCCTGCTACTTTGTCCCTCAAAGTGTTTGATTGTATTCAGGAAACTTCATAGCTTTGGTTTAGTCCAGTTGTGCTGTCTTCCCCTGTAGTCTGTGCTGTCCTTCATTTCAACTAAGATAATTCTTATCTACTATATAGTTGGTAAATAACCCTCACCGTCCCTCCCCACCCTTGCAACCATCAAAGAATGCTTTCTTCTGTGTTTAAACCTTTTCTTGAGTTCTTATAATAGTGGTCTTATACAATATTTGTCCTTAGGTGACTATGGTCACTCAGCATAATGACCTCCAACTTCCTCCATGTTATAAGATGTTTCACGGCTTCATCGTTGTTCTTTATCATTGTGTAGTATTCCATCGTGTGGACATACCATAATTTGTTTATCCATTCACCTATTGATGGGCATCTAGGTTGTTTCCATCTTTTTGCTTTTGTGAAGAGTACTGCAATGAACATGGCTGTGCATATATCTATTCATGTGACGGCTCTTATTTCTCTAGGATATATTCCAAGGAGCGGGATAGCTGGATCTTATGGTACTTCTATTTCTGGCTTTTTAAGGCAGTGCCAAATCGATTTCCAAAGTGGTTGTACCATTTTACATCCCCACCACCAGTGTATAAGTGTCCCAGTCTCTCTGTAACCTCTCCAGCATTTATTATGTGTTTTTTGGATTAATGCTAGCCTTGTTAGGGTGAGATGATATCTCATTGTAGTTTTGATCTGCATTTCTCTAATGGCTAGTGATCGTGAGCATTTCTTCATGTGTCTGTTAGCCGCCTGAATATCTTCTTTGGCGAAGTGCATGTTCATATCCTTTGCCCATTTTTTAATTGGGTTGTCTTTTTGTTGTTCACGTTTTGCAGTATCTTGTAGATTTTAGAGATTAGACGCTGATCGGATTTATCATAGTCAAAAATTTTTCCCCAGTCTGTAGGTTGTGTTTTGACTCTTTTGGTGAAGTCTTTTGATGAGCATAAGTGTTTGATTTTTAGGAGCTCCCATTTATCTAGTCTCTCTTCTGGTGCTTGTGCATTGTTACTTAGGGTTCGTATTGTGTTTATGCCATGTATTATGGCTCCTAGCATTGTCCCTATTTTTTCTTCCATGATCTTTAGCGTTTTTGATTTTATATTTAGGTCTTTGATCCATTTTGAGTTAGTTTCTGTGCATGGTGTTAGGTATGGGTTTTGTTTCAGTTTTTGCAGATGAATATCCAGTTATGCCAGCACCATTTGTTAAAGAGACTGTCTTTTCCCCAATTAACAGACTCTGGGCCTTTGTCAAATATCAACTGCTCATAGGTGGATGAATTTATGTCTGGATTCTCAATTCTGTGCCATTGCTCTATGTATCTGTTGTTGTACCAGTAGCAACCTGCTTTGACTACCATGGCTGTGTAATAGGTTCTAAAATCGAGTACTGTGAGGCCTCCCACTTTGTTCTTCTTCTTGAGTAATGCTTTACTTATTCCGGGCCTATTCCCTTTCCATGTGAAGTTGGTGATTCATTTCTCCATCTCATTAAAAAAAATGCCTGTGGAATTTGGATCGGGATTGCATTGTATCTGTTGATGGCTTTGGGTAGAATTGACATTTTCACTATGTTGAGTCTACCTGTCATTGAGCAAGGTATGTTTTCCCACATATGCAGGTCTCTTTTGGTTTCTTGCAGTAGTGCCTTGTAGTTTTCATTGTATAGATCTTTTACGTCTCTGGTTAGATTTATTCCTAAGTATTTTCTCTTCTTGGATGCTATTGTAAATGGTATTGATTTGGTGATTTCCTCTTTGAGGTTCTCTTTGTGAAGGAATCCAACTGATTTTTGTGTGTTTATCTTGTATCCTGAAAATTTGCTGAAATCTTCTATTAGTTCTAGTAGTTTTCTTGTGGATTCTTTGGGGTTTTCTGTGTATAATATCATATTATCTGCAAATAGAGATGCTTTGCCTTCTTCCCCACCAATTTGGATGTGCTTTATTTCTTTTTCTAGCCTAATTGCTCTGGCTAGGACCTCCAGCACAATGTTGAATAAGAGTGATGATAAAGGGCATCCTTGTCTGGTTCCTGTTCTCAAGGGGAATGCTTTCAAAGTCTCTCCATTGAGGATGATGCTGGCTGTTGGCTTTGTATAAATGCCCTTAATTATATTGAGGAATTTCCCTTTTATTCCTATTTTGTTGAGAGTTTTTATCATGAATGGGCATTGGACTTTGTCAAATGCCTTTTCTGCATCGATTGATAAGATCATGTGGTTCTTGTCTTTTGTTTTATTTACGTGATGGATTACTTTGACTAATTTTCTAATGTTGAACCATCCTTGCATACCTGGTATAAATCCCACTTGATCACGTTGAATTATTTTTTTGATCTGTTGCTGAATTCTATTGGCTAGCATTTTGTTGAGGATTCTCGCGTCAATGTTCATGAGGGATATTGGTCTGTAATTTTCTCTTTTTGTGGTGTCTTTACCTGCTTTTGGTATCAGGGTTTTGCTGGCTTCATAGAATGAATTTAGGAGTACTCCATCCTTTTCTATGCTCTGAAATACCTTTAGTAGTAGTGGTGTTAACTCTTCTCTGAAAGTTTGGCAGAATTCTTCAGTGAAGCCATCTGGGCCAGGGCTTTTTTTTTTTTGTTGGGAGTTTTTTAATTTCCTTTTCAATCTCTTCTTTTGTTATGGGTTTATTTAGTTGTTCTACCTCTCTTTGTGTTAGTTTAGGTA
>NW_004444596.1:17240-18452 GCF_000243295.1 Trichechus manatus latirostris | reverse complement strand
TTTTGGTCTTGTTAACTCTTTCAATTGTTTCTCTATTCTCTATTTCGTTTAATTCTGCTCTAATTTTTATTATTTCCTTTCTTCTGGCATCCGAAGGCTTCTTTTGCTGCTCTCTTTCTACTTGTTCCAGTTGTAGGGGTAATGTTTTCATTTTGGCCCTTTCTTCTTTTTGGATGTGTGCATTTATTGCTATAAACTGACCTCTGAGCACTGCTTTGCTGTGTCCCAAAGGTTCTGATAGGATGTGTTTTCATTCTCGTTTGATTCTATGGATTTCTTTATTCCATTCTTAATTTCTTCTATAACCCAGTAGTTTTTGAGCAAGGTGTTATTCCAGGTGTTTGATCTTTTTTTCTTTGCTTTTTATGTTGTTGATTTCTACTTTTATGACTTTATGGTCAGAAAAGATGCTTTATAATATTTTGATGCTTTGGATTTTGTTAAGGCTTGCTTTATGGCCTGATATGTGGTCTATTCTGGAGAATGTTCCATGTGCATTGGAAAGAAGGTATACTTGGCTGCTGTTGGGTGGAGCGTTCGGTATATGTCTGTGAGATCATGTTGGCTGATTGTACCATTTAGCTCTTCCGTGTCTTTGTTGAGCTTCTTTATGGATGTTCTGTCCTTCACTGAAAGTGGTGTGCTGAGCTCTCCTACTACTATTGTGGAGCTATCTCTTTTCAGTGCTGTTAGAGTTTGTTTTATGTATTTTGGAGCCCTGTCATTGGGTGAGTAAATATTTATTATAGTTATATCCTTCTGGTGTATTGACCCTTTAATCATTATATAGTGTCCTTCCTTATCCTTTGTGGTGGATTTTAGTTTAAAGTCTATTTTTTCAGAGATTAATACTGCCACTCCTGCTCTTTTTTAAGTGTTATTTGCTTAATATATTTTTTCCATCCTTTGAGTTTTAGTTTGTTTGTGTCTTTAAGTCTAAGATGTGTCTCTTGTAGGGAACATCTAGACGGAGCATGTTTTTTTTATCCAATCTGCCACTCTCTGTCTCTTTATTGGTGCATTTAGTCCATTTACATTCAGCGTACTTATTGATAGGTATGAGTTTAGTGCTATCATTTTGATGTCTTTTTTGTGTTGACAGTTTCTTTGTTCCCCTTAATTCTCTGTGCAGAGTCATTTTTCTTTATGTATTTTCTTTTCATCTTTTTTATTGTTGTTGATTTTGTGTTTGCTGAGTCTTTCTATTTTTCT
>NW_004444596.1:0-17140 GCF_000243295.1 Trichechus manatus latirostris | reverse complement strand
CCACTTAATTTTCTGTGCTGAGTCGTTTTTCTTTACGTATTTTCTTTCACCTTTTTCATTGTTGTTGATATTGTGTTTGCTGAGTCTTTATATTTTTCTAGTTTTTTATTTTGACTTGTAGGATTGTTAGTTTCCTTTGTGGTTACCTTAATACTTACCCCTATTTTTCTAAGTTTATACCAGTCTTTTATTTCTTTATATCGCCTTGACTTCCTCTCCATATGAAAAATTTATATCTATATTTTTTCAGTCCCTCTTTCTTGTTTTAATGTTGTCACCTTTTGCATATTGACGTCTCTGTTTCCTTATTTTCAGTGTTTTAGCTTTGATTCACTTTTGTGTCTTCCCTATCTGGGTTGATATCTGGTTGCTCTGTCCTGTGTTCTAGTCTTGGGTTGTTATCTGATGTTACTGATTTTCTAACTGGAGGATTCCCTTTAGTATTTCTTATAGTTTTGGTTTGGTTTTTGCAAATTCCCTAAACTTCTGTTTATCTGGAAATGCCCTAATTTCACCATAATATTTGAGAGGCAGTTTTGCTGGATATATAATTCTTGGCTGGCAGTTTTTTTTCCTTCAAGGCTTTATATATGTCATCCCATTGCCTTCTTGCCTACATTGTTTCTGCTGAGTAGTCCGAGCTTATTCTTATTGACTCTCCTTTGTAGATGACTTTTCATTTATTCCTAACCGTTCTTAAAATTCTCCCTTTATCTTTGGTTTTAGCAAGTTTGATTACAATATGTCTTGGTGATTTTCTTTTGGGATCTACCTTATGTGGGGTTCAATGAGCATCTTGGATAGATCTCTTCTCTTCTTTCACGATATCAGGGAAGATTTCCACCAACAAATCTTCAACAATTCTCTCTGTTTTATCTGTTATCCCCCCTGTTCTGGTACGCCAATCACTCATAGGTTATCCCCTTGATACAGTCCCACATAATTCTTAGGGTTTCTTCATTTTTTTACTCCTTTTATGTGATTTTTCCTCAAATAAGTTGGTGTCAAGTGCTTTATCTTCAGTCTCACTAATTCTGACTTCCATTGCCTCAATTCTGCTCCTCTGACTTTCTATTGAGTTGTCTAATTCAGAAATTTTACTGTTAATGTTCTGGATTTCTGATTGCTGTGTCTCTATGGATTCTTGCAGCCTGTTAAATTTGTCATTATGCTCTTCTCTAATCTTTTTAATTTCCTTTATTGTATGTTCTGCATTTTGATTAATTTCCTTCCTAATTTCTTGAAGAGTTCTGTATATTAATCTTTTGTATTCAGCCTCCTGTAATTCCAAGAAATTTTCCTCCTCTGGAAAATTTCTAGATTCTTTATTTTGGGAACTTACTGAAGCCATCATGGACTGCCTCTTTATGTGATTTGATATTGACTTTTGACTCCGAGCCATCAATAAATTATTATATTTATTTATTTTATGTTTACTGACTGTGTCCTAGCTTCTTGTTTTGTTTTGATATGCCCATATAGGCTGCTCATATGAGCTAGCTTGATTATTGGCACCTTTGAAGCTCTAATGTCCTGTAACCAGGTGGTTAGATCTGTTGCTAGGTATGTAAGCTCAGGGGTTCGCCCACTCCTCCTATATGGATTCAACTCAGGTGCCCAGGTAGATAGCCACCAAGTGTGTGGTGTAGGCTCTGATTTACAATCTTAGACAGGCATGAGTGATTGGTGTAGGCACAGCGTCTGGCTGCAGCAGCTGGACACACTCTGAGCAAGGCAGGGGGCTGACGGCCACCCCTGAGTGTCCGGGAGGAAAGCGTGTCCCTGTTCGCTAGAGCACATTGGTGGGTGGGTTTTGCAGCCAGACTAATGCTGTTGATTATAAGGACTGGGGGGGGGACTTCTTATTCATGATCCCCTCTCACAGGTGGCTAGGTGGCATGGGTGGAGCCACCAGACCTCAGGCCCGTTATGTGGGTGGGTGAAGACCCTGCTTAATGGGCAGAGCAGTGTTAAATGTCACGAACCTGCCACTTCACAGCTGAAACAGTTGAAGTTAGGGTTCTGGTATATACCCTTTTGTACTGCGGTAATGAGGGCCTACGCTGTTGAGATGGGCCCACACAAGTCTATGCAGGAGGAAAGGCACTCAAAGTCTGTGGATCCCTTATGCCTGTGCCTAGGCAAAGGAGCTGTGCCTACCCTGGGTTCCTGGCTTAGGGGAGCTGGCAGTTTATTTTTTCTCGTTTGTTAATTTGTTCACTCTCCAAGGCAGGGAGAATGGCTCTCGGTGTGTGACGGATCCTACTTTCGGCCCAGGGGATTCGGCAATTGCTGAAGTCAGTCCGGGACCCAGTGAAGACTAGGGAGCGGGGACGTAAATGGGAGAGAGTTTTTTCCCTAAGGGTGGTGTTTTTGATCTGCACAGGAAGCCGTACACAATTACTTATCTTTCGCTGCTTCTCACTGGTTCTGGGTGACCGTGTAGACTCTCAGCAGCTAGGTCTCTCCTGGTGCAGAAAATGAGCCTCCTGGGCATGGCTGTTTGCTTGCCTCACGGCTCACCCCAAAGCTGATCAGGCCTGAAAAGTTCAGGCTCTCTCCGGGTCAGGTCTGGCACCTCCTCGCTGCCTCCGAATCGTCTCTCCCTCCCCCTGCCACTCAGTCCAGTTCCTCAACTCTGCCTTTGACGTTCAGGGCTCCCAGATTGCCATATATAATCGAATCACTTGTTTTTTTGTGTCTTTGTTGTAAGAGGGTCCGCATCTGACTACTCCGCCATCTTGGCCCTGCCTCCGAGATCCTGGTTTCTTTGAATATGGTTCCCTGGTCAGGCAAAAAATCCTCAGAACTTATACAGCTATAGATGATAGTCTTGGATAAGTGTAGAGCCAAAAATGATGAGGCATATTCCATTTAATTGAGGATTTCTACATTGGGAAGTAAAAGCTTTATTGAAGTTATGTATAACATATTCATATATCTGTTTCTACTGCTCTGTAAATAAAAGCAGGTCAATTAAAAGAAACTAATGCCTATGTTAATATGCTCTGCTTCTCCAGGAAACCTTTCCAATAACATCTCTAGCTTCCTCTGTGTAAATTAACCAATTATATTCCTTTTTATTGGTTTGTTATTCATCTGGATGGGAATTTTTTCTCTTAGTCATTGCTAACCATTCCTTTCGTCAAATACTCTACTGGACTTCTAAAACACTACACTCTCCTGATTCTTCCGGTATCTTGAACAAATCCTTCCCAGTGGACTTTGTTGAATTTCCTTCATCTGGTCAGCCACCAATGCTGGTGTAACTCAGAATTTCATTTTTGGCCTGTTCTCACTCTGTTTTGTCGCTAGGTAATGTCATCAATTCTCAGAGTTTTAATAATCATCTAAACACTAAAGAAACAAAAACCAAACCTTTTTATTCTTCTTAAACTCCAGACCTGACTGCCTACTTACTTGGATGCTTCACAGGTACCTTCCATTCATCAAGTCTAAAACTAAACTCATCATCTCCTCCTCATCCTGCTCTTATTTCAGGGACCCCAGTCTCCATAAATGGTACTGAACCAAAAATCTGGAAGTCATAATGGACTCCTTTTTCTCTCTGATTTAGTATTCACTAAACCAACAAATCCTATTAATTCCACCTTCTAAACACCTCTTGCATATATCCCCTTACTTTCTTCTTCAATGTCACTATCATTGCCTAAGACTTCACAATACATTTTTGGAATAGAATATTAAGTAAGTCACCTATTTGGTCTTTCCATTCCAAATGTTGTTTACCTTAATTCTCATTATCTATACGTCAGTGAGATATTTTTAAAAAATGTAAATCTGAGTGTGTAATTCACGTGCTTACAACTGACCTCAAATGAAAATACTAACTCCTTACCAAGGTTTATCAGGATATCCAAGACCTGGCTTCCATTCCCCATCCAGCCTCGGATAACAACATGCTGTCTCCCTGCAATGCCACAGCAATTTTTTTTTCCTTCTTACTTGTCTGAAAACTTCAAAATCTCTTACCTCTGCAGCTTTACACTGGCTAATCACTCTGTCTAAAACGTTTGTCCTTCATGCTTTGTCTATTAACATCTACTCATTCTTTTGAACTCAGTTTCAGCATCATTTTATCAGGAAAGACTTCCTGAGTCTGGGTCTACAAGAACTCCTACCATTGCATATCACCAGAGCACCCCGTCACCACTTTTTTAACATTAATTACACTCTGTCTTATTTAACGTGTGTCTTCCTTATTACATTGCAAGTTCCATGTTATCAGGGGCTGCGTCTGTCACGTTTACTGCTATAACATCAATAACAACACCATAGAAAGTGCTCAGATATTTGCCATTAAATAAGTGAATAAACCCAACAAAGAGTAAAAAATTTGTAATACGAATAATTCATTGAATAGTGTCTGGACTTCTTTTTACGTTCGATCAAAGGGCACGTATTTAAAATACTCCCCCTTTTCTTTCCCCTGTTAATTGTCTCTGCCTCTATCCTCCTCAGTTCGCTGCAGCTAAATCCACTGATAGGTCCCGTTTACAGGCTTAGGCCAATTCAAATCTTGAGGCAATCTCTGCTGAAGCCGCTTGTAAATCATTGGTCTCGTCCATATGTGGTCATCCTAGGTCTGATGAACTCTACATTAAGAACTCCTGCTTCTCTCTTGGCCCAGGAGCCTTCTATCGTGCCAAATAAACCCATGATCCATGCCCCAGGAGATAGCCCTCAAATTATAGCAAGCTCTGTGCCTAGCTGGCCAACTCCCTAGGATTTTATTTTTTCCTAGATTCTCCCTTTTTCATCTTAATATGCTCTTCTGCCTGGTACTTCAGTCATTTAGAGCAAAGGCACATCCAGGACAGAAGCACTTGGCATGGTAGAATGACATTTAGGCCTGTGTACTGTTCAGTGTTTCAGAAGGGCCCTTTGTGGAGGCAACAGAAAAAAATTTCCCTCTCATTTCAGCATAGTTGTGCTTCTCCTGAGCAAGTGAGTTGTTTTTACATTATCTTATGGAGACTGTGATTCATGTAATTGACCATGCATACCTATCCTTTTTTAAAATATTTTTGCCTGCATTATTCTCCACTTTTTATTCTTATTTATGAATTTTGGGGATGTCAATATTTTGAAAAAACTTACTATGAGACCAGTCTAACACTCCTCATTCTGCTGCTATTCTTGAGAAAATGTTTTCTCTTGTTTCTTAATAGGTGAAAATTAAATACAATTCTAAACAAAGATAGAGCCCTGATACTTTCTGTCCTCCATGATAAACTGGAGATCAAACTCTCTATCTATACGTCCTTCCCCAGAAAACTCCACTAGGCTAGTCTCTATGGATTCTCATAGGTCCTTCTGAATGATTATCTCCCTCTCAGGTAAAAAGCTCCTGTTACCAAAACCAAAAGCCCGCTGCCATCGAGTCAGTTCTGACTCGTAGGGACCCTATAGTTACAGACAACTCAAAATAACCCACTACATTTCTTTTTTCTTTTATGTTTGTTTCTGTTTTCCCAAGACCTCTGAGCAAATTGATGCAATAAAATATATGTTTTACTTGTCTCCAGTCAACTCAGAAACAATGACGGTCAAAAGCTTTCAATTAAACTTTCATTCCCAAGACTCTGAAGTTTGGGAGCACATGTAGACATTCACAGGTGAACATTCCCTATAACGGATAACAGAAGATAGATCAGTTTATTCTCATGTTATTGATTATAGGCATTATCTTTACATATCACGGTTCTTATATTTATTTCTTCCAATTTTATTCTTGGTACCATGAGTGAAGGGATGTCTGTCCATCCTGGACATATTTTCACTCCCTTATCTCAGTCATTCCAGGAGATTCTTAACCTCAAATCAACCACATTTTATGAGGATTATTTTATACTAACCAGCATATTACCTCAAAACATTCCCTCTTCCCCTACGTTTCATTACCAGGCAGTTCTTTTGATACTTCCCTCTTAGGGAAACCAGTGTGACTCAAAGACCCAGTCCCTAAGAGAAATTAATAAAGGTCTGAGTGTTGGCCATCTCAGTAGTATCAGTGGGTCATTCTCCTGTGAAGCTAATTTGTTTCCTTCTCTTTAGGAAGAACCTCATATATAGTTTTGTCATTTGGATTATTATTTACAGAGAAAGACAATGCTCTCTGAATTTTCCTCCTAAAAATGTACATCTTGTGATTGAACAGGCAAGTAGGAGAGATGCTTTTAAATTACAAGATACCTCGTCATGACCGCTTCCGTCTCTTTACCCCCTCCTCCAACGCCCTTCCAATTTCTGCTCTTCTATAAAATATGTCAGGAATTTTCTCCTTTCTGAAATATTTGTCGTTTTCCTCTTCATCATTTCTCCTATTCTCAAATTGTGACCACTAAGTCTTGCTATATCTTGTAGAATTAATTCCACAACACCCTCCTCAATATTTTTAATTCATCTCCTTAGTGTGAATATATTTCATGTGTTTCTGACCTTTGTGCTCTCCAAATCATTTTAAACTTCATTTTCCAGTGTGCAAAGCAGACATCTGGTGTCAGGTATTTTCACCCTATTTGATGACCAGATTCTGTTTTAAACCAGAGGAAGGGAATCGCAAGCCTTGACCTCCCAGATTCTGGTGTGGTTTTCTCTCACTGAGTATTACTTTCCTCCACATTTGAAGGCTACAGGAATGCCTCGGCTATGAAGCCATGTTCAGATTCAAAATGAATATGGTTGCATGCCAATGAACAGTACAGAGGAGATGGTGGCTATAAATTCTGAAATGAAACTGTTCAGCAATAAGCCAGACTGTCTGAAGAAATAAGAAAGAGGACTAGAAAGATCGATATCCAGTAAAGGAAATCTTGTTTCAGGAAGGCCAATTTTATTTTTGAAGAAATAAGAGGGAATAAGAGGGCCCTTCTAATTAGGTTAGAGCAATCCTATCAAAGTATAAAGAACTCTAGCTTTTCTTATGACTCCTTCTATTAAGCAGCTGTAGAGTATTATTGAGGAAGATCACTGGACTGGAATTTAGGAGGTCTGACTTCTGGCTCTGGCTTTGTGAACGTATTATTGTGAATACACTGGCTAACCGTTTAAGCTCAATTGATTGTTTCTCTACCTGTAGAATTAAGTGGTTAGACAAGCTCATCTCAAAGTTCTTTCCCACTTCTATACAAACCTACAATGTTAATAATACTTTATTTTTCCACTTTGAAGATGTGTCTCCCCAGGCTCTGAATAACTGACAAATTTTACATCTCCAATAGGAAAACATGGCAAACTCCACCAGGAACTTGGCTTCTGAAGAACTCCTGGGAGCTCTTCAGTGTTTCCTAAGAAGGCAGAGGAGCCAAACACTTGGTCTTTTTATGCAAACTCTATCAGGTCTTCAGGATTTCTTCAACAATGACACACTCTAATTTAAGATATTTGTAACAGAAAGGGTAGTAATTACTTTGCATATGTACTACTTTTTTCTGTATAACTGGGTTATACCAGGAAGCACGTTTGTGAAGAAGGTATTATTAAATGCAAGTTTCCTATGTATTTGTGGGGGCTAATGTTTTGTTTCGGATAGGAACATTTTAGTGCCTACTGCCAGAAGACTCATTCATCAATTATTTCTTGAGATTTTTCCTATGTGCTAGGCACTGTTTTAGGAGCCCTGGTGGTTCAGTGGTTAAGAGCTCAGGCTGCTATCCAAAAGGTCAGCAGTTTGAATCCACCAGCTGCTCCTTGGAAACCCCATGGGGTAGTTCTACTCTGTCCTATAGTGTTGCTATGAGTTGGAATCGACTGGACGGCAAGGGGTTTGGTTTAGGCACTGTTTTAATCAGTAACACAGCACTGAATAAAGTAGGAAAGGGTCCCTGCACTCATGGACTTTAATTTTACATTTATGAAAAGCTTTAAAAATTGGAACTAGGGTAAGTAAAACACCGCTGAAAGGTTAAAGGCATGATTTTGATAGTTCCTTCCTACTGTTTTAGGAGATGACTCACCTGCCAGTTAGCTGAACCACACAAGTGATCTCCAACTACTCACTCCCCCCACCCACACCTCACTACCACATCTATTCACTCATATGTTTGAACTCGAGTTTTCTCTTTATTAGTGACTACTTTCAATATAGCTTTACTATTATTTCTATTCTTCTAGTCAAAATATACCTAAAACAGAGTCTGAAAATCCAAGTAAAGTTCACATTCTCTGTTGCTCATAATGCATCAATGTGTATGGACTAGACCATGACAGGTAGCCTGTGCAAAGATGCAAAAAGCTTCACCAATCCCTCTTTTGATTATCATTTTATCCTCCCTGGTTCTCTCTTTAGAATTCTTTCTTGTTCCTTCTCCTGTCCCCCCTTTTATTCTCCTACACTCTTCCCATTCTATCTCCATTTCTCTTCCTTTAGGTCTTCTCTCCTGCCTTTTCCTTAGACATGCCATTGGCTCTGACATTACTCCACCATGTTGATTACACTCACCAGTCCATATTTTGAATTATGAGTGTGTCATTTTAGAATAATTAAAGCTTGTGAATAAATTAAATTACATATTATCAATGGAATTTTGGAGTCTTTAGGCTAATAGGTTCATGTAGTGTGAGATTTCCCTCTTCCAAAAAACTTAGTTATCACTTACACTCCAAGATAAACGCCATTTAGCAATACTAACCCAACAATAATAGAAATTTCCAAATCTGACAAAGTAATTCAGAGACTTTAATTGCTTAATTGCTTTATTACTGATTTTTAAGATGAAGCATGCTGATGAGAATCTTGACATGCTTAATTTATATGTTTTATCTTAGTTTAATAGGATAAATATTTGATCTTAAGCAGTCAACATGATCCTTCAGCTTCAAGTTGTTTTTTTTTTTTTCCTCCAGAGACACTGAATTCAATGATGAACTTAAGAAGTCATCAAATACCTTCTGCTCAGCAGAGGAGAGGCACTACCACGAAACTTCCTAGGGATGATCCTGTTAACTCTGTATTGCTTTCCTTCCCAAATTTAATTCCTCTCCCCAAATCTCTTGTCCTTATGCTCCTGGGCCAGGATGATTTAAATATGGGTGAGAAGTTGAGTAATAGGAGTATGAATAAATTTAAAATTGTAAAAACAGTAAAAAAAAATAATAAAAGAGTGAAATTCACTGAGAAAATGCTAGAAAGAAAATTTAGGAGAACAACTAGGTTGAAGAAAGCAGGAAACTGCAGAAATTGAGAGGCAACAAAAATAATTGCATATTAAAGAAATAGGAAAGGAATCAAGCTTATTTTTCTCCATCGAATATTTTTCCTATATTATTACCTCCTCTATGAGTTCCAATCAACTCAACAGCAACAGGGTTGGTTTGTTTCTTTTCTTCCCACTGCACCTTATTTTTCCTCTATTTCTTGGGCCATTTATTCTGTTTCTCTTAATATTTCCCACAGCAACATCACCAATCTTGCTCACTTTGAACTGGATGAGATTACCAGAACATCTATTTTCCTTATAGTTATTTCATACTTACCAGAATTCATTCAGAGTGGCCAACCTTGATCAAAGTGGAGCAGGGAAGATGCTTTGTCAGTTGTCTGGATGGAAGGCCCCAAGAAGTTTCAATTTCATGATGTTTCATACAAAGTACAAGAAATTTAATCAGGACTCTACTTGTTTAGCTATATTCTTCCCTTGTTAATCTCACCTGTGAATCCATTCCCAGCAGTTTATGAAAACGGTTTATTGCATGAGGGAAGTATTAGAGTCCTTTATTTCCTCAGCTGGTTTATGTTCTAATAATTATGAGCCAATCCTAGTTTTCAGACATATTTTATAAATCATTGATTCCTTCAACTGTCAATGCAATTTGATATTTTTTATTTAAAAAATCTAATATAATTGAAAAATAATTAAAGGTTGAAAAGAATATTTTTGAAAAAGATTGATATTTTAAAATCTATGAGGATATTAAATAGCTCTAAAAATCAAAAGCAACCACTGCTACTTAAAATTTTAGCACTATACGATTTGTTTTTTTTTATTTATTTATAGTATTTATTTATAGTATTATAAAGAAAAGTCTTCCAAATACTGTTGTACACTCTGCCATCGACGTTTAATGATTGTATTAGAGTCCATCATGCACATATATTACAATGTGCATAAAGCTAATGTTTGGCATTTAAATTGCTTCAAGGTTTTACCACTGTAAATAAAATGTGATGAAAATTTTTTTGCTGAAAACTTCTGTACAAACAGAATTCCAGAAGCCGTATTATTGTTCAAAAAGTTATAGATGCAAGGTTCTTGATACGTGATTTCAATTCTTTTTAAGGTTTGAATAGGTTTATACTTCCTCCAGTAACATATGAAAGTGCCCATTTTACTGAACCTTTGCCAGTTTTGACAATAATTTTAAAACATTTTTAATTTAATAAGAAAATAATACTACATTTTATTTTGTTTCTTTGATATCTAAGGAAGCTATATATATTTTCATTTCTGACTTGTCTTTTCATATCACTTGCCATTTGTGTATAAGATCTTGGAATTTTTTATTGATTGGCTTAAACTCTTTATATATATTATGAAGAGACCTTTTGTCTCTCTGTAGCATTTCAAATTGAAGTATGATCCATGTGTTGATTTGGGGTAGATTGTTTTTAAACACATGTAGGAAACAGCTCTGGGAGGTGTCTTAACTGTTATTATGCATTTCTGTTCTCACTTCTAATTTTTACTTATTTTTTTCTTGACTATTTTTAAAATATTGCCTATTTTTAATTAAAAAGTTTTTATATGTTTGTATAAAATCTACCAATTTTCTATGATTTTGTTGATTTTCCTTTTAATCTTTATTATTTTCTTTGTGAATTCCTTGGGTTTATTTTGTACACACTTTTCTAACTTCTTAAGTTGTGTAATTTATATAGTTGAATTAAACTATTTAAAAAAATAGACTGCCTCTGTGTGCAGCTTTTGCCATACTCCATTAACTTTCACACCCTGGGTTTCCATTATTTTGTAAATAGTCTCCTATCAATTAAAATAAAACTTTGCTAACCACTTTAAAATTATAAACACTTAACATTATTTTCAGCACCTCGAAGTCCATTGCTTCCTTCTTTTCCTTCAGGTCATTTCAAAGTCTTCCCTTCTTTCTGATTCAATGGACCAAGTAAATGGCTCTATGGTAACTGAGTTTGTATTGCTGGGACTTGCACAGTCCTTGGGAATACAGTTTTTCCTTTTTTTCTTGTTTATTCTGTGTGGGAGCCTGGGAAACCTCTTCATTGTGTTCACAGTGATTTTCGATTTTCACCTACACTCCCCCATGTATTCTACTGGCCAACCTATCACTCATTGACCTGGCCTTTCATCGACCACAGTTCCTAGGATTATGTCTGAGCTTTTCAGTGACTGTAAAGTCATTTCCTTCCACAACTGTATGACATAAATGTTCTTTATCCATGTCATGGGAGGAGTCGAGATGGTGCTACTCATAGCAATGGCTTATGATGGATACACAGCAATCTGCAAGCCTCTTCACTATCTAACTGTTATGAATCCCAAAATGTGTGTATTTTTGGTAGTGGCTGCTTGGGTCATTGGGGTGATTCATGCTGTGTCTCTGTTTTTGTCATAACTTTACCTTTCTGTGGTCCTAATAATGTAGGGAGCTTTTCCTGTGATTTTCCTTGGGTTATTAAACTTGATGCATGGATACGTACCAAGTGGAATTTGTGGTCCCTGCCAACAGTGGCTTCCTATCAATGGCCACCTTCTTCTTCTTGATCGCATCATGTATCTTTATTGTGCTCACTGCTCGACAACATCCTTCAAATGATTTATCCAAAGCATTCTTCACTTTGTCCACTCACGTCACTGTAGTGGTTTTGTTTTTTGCTCCTACTATGTTCCTCTATGTGTGGCCTTTCCCTCCTAAGTCACTGGATATGTTTTTTGCCATTGTGGATTTTGTTGTCACCCCTGTTTTAAAATCCTGCCATCTATACTTTAAGGAACAAAGATATGAAGGTAGCAATGAGAAAGCGGAGTCGACAGGTCGTAAATTCTAGGGAGATTACATAATGGATTTTGTTGGTAAGAGCACAAGATGAATTTTGTGAACCATAAAGACCTCTGTGTTCACCATGAACACTATGGAATGTGTAAATTTTCATTATTGCCTTTAAAGATCTGAGAAGCCTGAAGAAAAGGAGATATTACTCGAAGAATCCTTTCAGATGGAGTTCTAACAACTTTTGTTAATCGTAAAAAATAAAGTGTTATATATTGCTCTCTAACCTATAAACCTAAATTGTAGTTTACCAGTAATAACTACATTAAACTTCAATGTGGTATTATATATATGTATACATATATATACATATATATATGCATATATACACACACACATATATACATATGATTTAGCTTCATATTTATCTTTATCTGGAAATCAATAAATATTTCTTATGGAAATTATGTAGATCCAATGGATAAAATATGGGTTTATATAAACCAGCGAACATTAAAATTTATGAGGAAGAAACAATTCTCATCCTAACTGTACTTTGTTGGATTAATAGGAAGCTCAATGCTGTTACAAGTCTTAAGTTTGTTTTCAGTCTTCGATCTGTCAGTGTATTTTGTACAATGTTTTTGTAGAGAAAGGCTCTAATATTTGAATTATTCAAAATTTGACTATGTTCCACTTTTTCAACAGCACAATTCTATAGTCCTTGTACTCTTCCTCAAAGCATTTCTTGAAGACTTTGTCAAGAATGGCTGATTCATTATAAAATATCATCTACAATTCTAAAAGTATTTGAAGGGACTTATTTCCTAGAGGAGGGTAATCCATTTATATCTCAAAAGCTTGTATAATGAGCCTTCTCTTAAGCTCTTCAGATGAATGACATCTTTTAGGTAAATCATGGACATCCTGGTGATAAAGAAACACAACTTAAAGAGCACATGGATGTATTTCTATGATTAATTTAAGGAACATTAATTGTGGTGACTCAGCTCAGTTTTAACTGCTGCGTGGTAATAATAAACACTGCTCAATAAGTAATAAGAACTGAAATTTTCTTATTATTGGTTAAGGTTTTCTCCTATATTATCTTCACAAGCTGGCATCAATGTTTTAAGCTATTTCCTTCTTACAAAACCTAAAGCATTATTATTTATTGCTTTGTTAACTTATCTGAATTTTATTTTGGAGCTTTATCTTATTTAATTGTTTTAATATGTTACTTAAAAATTCACCTTTAGCCTCAGCGAAGTCAAATATCTAAGTGGGACAAGAAATTAGGGCAACAGCCCTTATGACGTTTCTGTGTATTTCCTTTAATCACCAACGGAAAACTTGAGAGATTATAAGAGTTAGTCTAAATACTCAAAGCTCAGGCTGGTTATACCCAGATCTCTTCACTTGCCTTCAGTCACTTTCATAACTGGCTTTTAATTAATCAAATGGTTTACTAAGGAAGACAGTTCATATAGATTTTTCTCTTGGATTTATTATGATTCAAGACAGAGTGCAAATAACAAGAACATCTGCACTCCTCTTTGCTCTGAAAATTGCTGTAGTCTCTTCCAGTTATGAAGGAGGTAAGTGGAATGATGAAACTGAATGCTATTAGCAGAACTAACCAAATTGTAGCATTTTATTGACAATGAGACGTTTCTATCAGTAGGAATCCATTCTGCAGAATTCAATTGCAGGTTTATCTTCTGGAAAAATGGAAATACCCTGTGGAGGTGGCTTAAATACTTGGACAATTTAGTATAAATAATGTTAGCAAGGATAGCCCTTGCTATAAGTGTCACACTGGCAACAATTGTTGGATCCTTCTCCTGTATCTCCCGGGGTAATCTGTTTGTTCTTCTCCATTTGGGAATCATTTTCCCCTAAACCAGGATTCTCTTATTTCTTTCCCTCCTTTCTGCAACCATAATAAACCTAGTTTAGGGCATTGCTTTCACATAAAGGTGCAAATCATTGTATTAGAGTTTCAGGGATTTGGAGATATTTTTATCTATTGAATTCATTTTAAAAACAGGAACAATAAGGCCCAGGGATTTTGAAGGACATGCTCAACATGACACAGTGACATTTGTGTTAGAACCCAAGTCTCCTGACTTCTATCTCAGTGAGACTTCTATTTGTTTCATTTTTAAAGATGGGTAAAAAACTGTTTAAGACAAAGATATAACACACCTATGGTTGGATTTCAAGCATGGAGAAGGATTTTCTTATTCTATTATGGCTTACTTTTCATGGTTATTGTAACCAATGAATAAGATTCTGGAGAACTCCTTCAATGGTCCTAAATTTAGTGCTTAACTTAGAATCAGTAAAAGTCTTTTAAAATTTTTTGAATCATTAGTTGAAGACTCAGAGATGATCTTTGAAAGGATTATGTTGGCGAAGGGTCCCCTATAATCCAGGATCCCACGTTTTTTCTCTCTCCTTAGCAGTACATAATCAGGAAACGAGATGTCTTAACTAAGTGAGCAAGAAATTCCTTTTGCTGAAGAAAACCCTTCCTAAATTCTTACTTTCTACCATGTTAGAAAGTCTTTTTGCTGGAGGTCAGACCCTTGGATCAACAGTCATCCTTGGTATATTTCCTGTGAAGATCTGACAATCAAGTTTGTCCTTCTCTCTCAGTGAAATGAAATGGTATCACACCAATAAATCTCTAAAGTCAAATCTAAATTGCATACTTTGATTCTAAAGAAATATCGCAACCAGTCATGTCAAATATCATCTCACAATAGGAATCCCATCCTCTTTATTATCAATCACTAGTATAGTTATATTTATTACTGTGCTAAGCAGAAGAGAACTAAAATGATTTGTTTTACTATTAGACTTCTCTTTACACTTGGAAAAAAATTTGGAATCCCTGAACTTTAACCCAAGTTTGAAAACAGTAATGTGGAGTTTGAGCTAAGGAATAAGACTCAGGATAATGAGGAGAAAAGTATAATTTCCAAGGGATATGGAATCACGGTGATTATGAAGTAGAGAAAACAATACTATTCCTCTAAGACATTTGGCAAGAGTAACACTCTATCTTTTCATGTTTCACCTGGAATTGTATCCATCAATTTCCCCTTCTGTGTTTTACATCTTACTTACCCATTAATTCCTACACTGTCCTATTAAGTATTCTCATGGCCATGCTTCCCCTTAAGGATACCATTCTATTTTCAACTTCACTTCACTGAAAAACTTCTTGAAAGAGTTACTCTTATTTTCTCTCCTGAATACGTAATTGAAAAGATTCTCTCAATTCATGCCCAGCAGCCACTTTCAGGTCCTCACCTAACAGATAGCAACCTACAAGGATGCCCCAACAATACTTCTACACGTCTACACAAATTATCATCATTATCCTCTACCTCCTTTCAAATTTATTCCTGCTCTTAAAAGTGATCTGTTTATTACATATGCTATAGTAGTGCTTGCTATAATTATTATCAGAGTGCTCCTAATCACTCAGAATAAAAACATCGGAATAATCTTTATTCATTCCTCATATCCTGTTGACAAATTTCCTGTTATTAAAAAAAAAGTTACCGTTGAGCACTGAGTCCATTCCAATTCATTGCGACCCCACATATGTCAGAGTAGAACTGTGTGCCATAGGGTTTTCAGTGACTGACTTTTCAGAAGTAGATCACCAGGGCTTTTTCTGAGGTGCCTGGACAGTGCAAACAGCTAATGCACTCAGCTGCTAACCAAAAACTTGGAGGTTTGTGTCTACCCAGCAGCACCTCAGAAGAAAGGCCTAGTGATCTATTTCCAAAAATCAGCCATTTAAAAACTTATGGCGCACAGTTCTACTCCGACACACAGGTGTTGCCATGAGTTGGGATCCACTCAAAGGCAACGAGTTTTCCTGTTATTATTACTTTAATAATGGCTATTACATATTAACCACTTACTATGTGCTGAAACTTTGTATGTGCAGTCACATTCGATTCTCAAAGCACTCCTATGAAGTAGTGCTATTATCACCCTTTTTTAATTGGATGAGGCAAAAAGGCTAAAAGAGGTTAAGTGACTTGCCCAAGGCCATCAACAACATCTATCTAAACCGAGAACTTGAACCTAGGCAAACTAGCATACAAGTTCATATCTGAAAAACCATAATGATTTACTTGAAGGGCCCTCACAAACCTTCTCTCACCCCTTTCCTGCTCATACCACCACAATCTGCAGCTTATTATTTGTTAGGCTTAACTTTATTTCCAGTCCCTTTATTTTCGAGTCACATTGAGGCCAGAGTTAATTCATTAAATAATTGCTCATAGTTTTTTAATAGTTCCTCAAGTCTTCACAGAACACAGATCCCTTAGTAAGCATTCCAGACTCCCTCTCCAATTCTCTATTAAAGCCCTTCACATTTTTTCCCACGAAAACTTTATTGCATCTTCCTCACTTTTTCTCACTTCACATCTGAATTTCCCAACTCTTTTATCCTTTTTCTCACATTTTGAAATGTATTTTTCTGCTATTTTATTTTTCGTTATTCTTTCATCTTTCATTTTATTTTGCCATAATCCTTTTTTCCCCCAAGCATTTTAATATCACCCAACGATCATTATAAATTCCATCCTCTAGAAGGCCTCTGACTCCTAGCTTCTCTTTTAGAGTCATCGTAAACTTAAATTTTCCCTAAGGCTTAATCTCTAGAGACGTGTCTTAGCTTTTCTGTTTCCACCCAAGCTTCTGAAAGACTATGAAAATTATTTTGGAGGTGTGACCCTCCCTCACCCTCCTGAGAGTGTTAGAGTAGTGAAAATTTTGAGAACTTTTGATCTAATACATGTATTTTAAATGCAAGAACACAAAGGGATCCAGGGAACTCAAATTCAATGTTTTGATTATTATGTCTAGCATGTAACTAAAACTTTTTAACAATTATTGAGGAACTAGAATTTTACTATGAATCAGAAGGTGATAAATCCTACTACTAATACTTAGCTAAATCTATTGAACACTTACTAAACACAAAATACTCTGTAAAAACACATTATCTCATTTGAAATCCATAAAAAACATAAGAGGTGGATATAATTATTATCCACATTTATAAAATGACAAAATAAACCTTAAAGAGGCTGAGTAAAGTGTGCAAGGTCCACAGACT
>NW_004444595.1:27123-28027 GCF_000243295.1 Trichechus manatus latirostris | reverse complement strand
TAGCTGTATAGTAGGTTCTGACATCAGGTAGTTCCAGTCTTCCATTATTCTTCTTCTGCAATACTGCTTTACTTATCCAGGACCTTTTCCCTTTCCATATAAAGTTAGTGATTGGTTTTTCCATTTCCTTAAAGAATGTTGTCTGTATTTGGATCAGGATTGCATTATATTTGTAGATTACTTTGGGTATAGTTGTCATTTTCACAATATTGAATCTACCTATCCATGTGCATGGTATGTTTTTCCATTTATGTAGATGTCTTTTGACTTCTTGTGGTACTGTTTTGTAGTTTTCTTTGTATAGGTCCTGTACATCCCTGGTTAGATTTATTCCTAAGTATTGTAGTTTTTTAGGGGCTATTATAAATTATATTGTTTTCTTGATTTCGTTTTCATCATTCTCTTTATTGGTGAATAGGAATCCAACTGTTTTTTATATGTTTATCTTGTATCCTGTTACTCTGCTGAATCGTTCTATTAATTTCAGTGGGTTTTTTTGTGGAATATTTTGGGTTTTCTATGTATAGTATCATATTATATGCAAATAGGGACAGGTTTTTTTTTTTTTTCTTCCTTACCAATTTGGATGCCTTTTATTTCTTTTTCTTGCCTTATTGCTCAAGCTAGGACTTCCAGGAAACTGTTAAATGGGGTTGGTGATAAAGGGAATCATTGTCTTGTTCCCGTTCTCACGGGGAATGTTTTCAGCCTTTCTTCATTAAGAATGATGTTGACTGTTGATTTTATATAAATGCCCTTTATTATGGTGAGGAAATACCCTTCGATACCTATTTTATTGAGAGTTTTTGTCAGGAATGGGTGTTGGAATTTGCTGAATGTCATTTCTGCATTGATTGAGATGATCGTGTGATTCTTTTCCTTCCTTTATTTATGTGGTGGATAA
>NW_004444595.1:20364-22436 GCF_000243295.1 Trichechus manatus latirostris | reverse complement strand
TCAGGAGAAGGGCAAGGAAGGAATGTAGAGAGAGACAAAAAAAAAAAAAAAAAATAAGAATACAGACAGAAAAGAAAAAATGCCCCAAGGGAGCCAGCCCACTAGAAGCAGGTCCTCAGGTCCTCAGCTGAGCAGTGCTGCCCTCCAGAAGGAGCAGATATGGCACATGGCACCAAGTGCTCAGGAGAGGGGTAAAGAAGGAAAGTATGGAGAAACAAGAAACCAAGAAAAAATAAGAAAGAAAATAAGGAAAAATATGCCCCAAGGGAGCCCACCGGAAGTGGATCTTCAGCCAAGTAGTGCTGCACAGCCCCTCCAGAAGGAGCTGAGATGGTACACAGCACCAGATGTTCAACAGGAGTGTAATGAAGGAAGGTAGAGGGAGACAAGAAATCGAGAAAAGAAAAGAAGAGAGAGAAAAAAAAAATGTCCCAAAGGAGCCCACTTGTGTGGTGATGCAAACCAGGAAAGTGGCTCCCCAGATGCACAGCACTGCACAGCCCATCCAGAGGAAGTGGACATGGCACATGTTTCCTGGCATTCAGGAGAAAAGAAGGGAAGTATGGTAGAGAGAGACAAGAAACTCCAAAAAGTAAAAAGGAAAAAAAAAAAATCCTCAAGGAAGGGCACTGGCTTGGTGGAGTGGACTGGGGAAGAGGCTCCCTAGCAGCTAGGCACTGCACAGCGAGTCTGGAAGGGACAGCTATGGCTTACAACTCCAGGTATTCAGGAGACAGGAAAGGAAGGAAAGTAGAGAGAGAAGTGAAACCAAAAAATGAAGAAAAACAAAAGGAAAAAAGAAAAAGAAAAAAATAATGAAAAATAAAAGTAAAAAAGAAATTTCTCCAGGGATCCCACCAGTAAGGTGGTACAGACCAAGGAAGTGACTCCTAAGCATCTCAGTATAGCCCATCTAGAAGTGGCAGAGAAGGCACACAGCACCAGGTATTCAGGAGACGGGAAAAGAAGGTTAAGTAGAGAGAGATGAGAAACCCTAGAAATGAAGAAAAACAAAAACGAAAGAGAGAGAAAAAAAATGACCCCTGGGGATCACACTGGGATGGCGATGTGGACCTGGGAAGAGGCTTCCCAGGCGAGGGGCACTTCACAGTCTGTCAAGAAGAATGGGAGATGACACATGCATCCAGATGTTCTAGAAAAAGGAAGGGAAGGAGGTGAGAGAGAGGGAAGAAACCAAAAGAAGCTGAGAAAAGCAACAACAGTGCCTTAGTCATCCAGTGCTGCTACAACAGAAATACCACAAGCGAATGGCTTTAACAAAAAGAAATTTATTTCTTCACAGTAAAGTAGGCTAAAAGTCCAAATTCAGGGTGTCATCTCCAGGGGAAGGCTTTCTCTCTCTGTCGGCCTTCTCATCTATTCTCCCCCAGACTAGGAGCTTCTCTGTGCAGGGATCCCAAGTCCAAAGGACACAATCTTCCCCTGATGCTGCTTTCTTGGTGGTATGAGGTCCCCCTATCTCTCTGCTGGCTTCTCTCTTTTATATCTCAAGAGATTGCCTCAGGATACAATCTAATCTTGTAAAATGAGTCCTGCCTCAGTAGCACAACTGCCACCCATCCTCCCTCATTAACATCACAGAGGCAGGATCTACAACATATAAGAAAATCACACAACACCTGGAATCATGGCCCAGCCAAACTGACACACACATTCTTTGCAGGACATAATTCAATCCATAACAGCAACAAAGAAATGGCACTGAAGGAGCTGGCCAGTGTGGGCCGGGCGAATCAAAGCGACCCTCAGCCGGCGCCTCTTGGGTGGAGCAACCGTGGCCCACCGGGAAGCAGTGGAGGCCGAGCAAGGGGAAGAAGGGTAGGGGTGGGAAAGCCTGCATCGCTGGTTACTGGGTGCTCTGTCTCCTGCTGGGAGCTCTTCCATGAAACTTTCCCATATTGCCTGTCTGCTGATCTCTAACAGGAGTGCAAGGTGGCAAATCCATGCTGCCTTAGCTGATAGGGGACCTCTGCTCCGCAAGTCTCCTCACTCTCTGTTCTCTGTCAATTTCTTATTCCATTCAGTGTTTGGTTAAGTTCCATATCTCTTCA
>NW_004444595.1:17481-19176 GCF_000243295.1 Trichechus manatus latirostris | reverse complement strand
AATTATTTGGATTCATGTGAAAATTGTGGTGTCAGGGCCTCCAAAAATTTCTCTTCTCCATAAAAGAATTAAGAACAGAACACTGGCAAAATGTTGTGAGAATAGACTTTTCAGAGCTATGGAAATTAACCGGACGAAGTCTTTCAGCAATATTCAGGGAGTATATATTCAAGAAAAACAAATGAATCTCAGTAAGAACAGTGATATTGGTGGCATATTTATTTTTTCTATCCCCTTTTCCATCACTATGGTAGCTTTGAAAACGAAGGGCCCACAATCACAGTGAAAATCATCAGTCCGACAGCCACAGAAGAAGGCAAAACTTGGTTGAAGCTCCTTCAAATGGACACTCTCAGAAAAATAACATTATTAGACAGTTCTAGTGGTTCCTTGGAGACCAGCCTTGCAAAACCATCTTTATTTGGCCTGAGAGTTCACGCAGTGAAAACAGCCTTTTCGGAAGGGGCATGTGTTTAAAGAAATCAGAAGCAATTGCTGAACATCAGAGCTACCTAAGGCAGTGGATAAGAGTTAGGCAAACAGCAGACTAACCAAAAAATTTAAGAAGAAAAGATAGGGAATGAGATCCCTGTAGCGGGCTTCTTTGAAAAGCTCTGACATCCCTGGGAATATAAAAGATCACTTGCAGATTACAACCGCGCAGATGAACAGGCTGCATGCATTCTCATGAAAGATTTGAGAAGGTCTTAAGTTCTCAGCATTGTTTGTGCATGCAGGAAGTTAAAGCTGAAGCCAAATTGTCTGCTACCATGTTAAAGGCATGACTGAGTGTTAAAGACATGTCCCAACATATATACAGAACTCCTAGTGAAAGGCTGGGAAATTTAATGATCCCAGGCATTTGTTAGACTCTCTGTCTGATCATTAGCTAATCATTAAGACAACTGAGAAGAGACTTCAGTGGCTACAATGAAGAATAGAGAGTTTACAGAAATAGTTCAGAAAGTCAGTAAACAAAGGAATAAAACCAACAGCAACAGCAAAAAAAATCATAGAGTTGTGAGAATCTGTTTTCCATTATTGCCGTTCTATTATTTAAAATGTACTTTTTCATAAAAAATATGAAATTTGCAAGGAAACAAGAGTATAGCCCATACACAGGAAAAATATAATAATTAAAACAGTCAAAAGAAACTGTTTCTATGGAAGTCTTAAAGTTAGACATATCTGAGAAAGACTTTAAATCAGATATTTTAAATATGGTTAAAAATAAAAATAAAAATAAAAAAAACTACAGAGCTAACATCATACTCAAAGGTGAAAGACTGAAAGTCTTCCTCTCACAAATCATGAACCAGAAAAGGATGTCCATTCTCACCACTTTTAAAAGTCCTGGGCGGACTCCGGCAAGATGGAGGTCTAGGCAGAAGCACCACGCCGTCCCTCCACAACAAAGATCTGAAAAACTAAGCCAAACAGAGAACCAACAATCCTGAAACCCTAGAACATCAAATGAAGAGACAAAGAACTCTGCCGAACACCAAACAGAGTAAGAAATACTGAAAGAGAACAGAGAGCGAGGAGAGATTCATGCAGAGGTCCCCTTCCAGCTAACGCAGCGCGGATCCACCATCTTGGACTCCTATCAGAGACCAGCAAACGGGGGTACGAGAGAGCAGCCTCACGGAGCATCCAGAGGGAGACAAAACAGCCGGTAATTTGCGGTGTGCGCTT
>NW_004444595.1:12286-17381 GCF_000243295.1 Trichechus manatus latirostris | reverse complement strand
CAGAAAAATAACATTATTAGACAGTTCTAGTGGTTCCTTGGAGACCAGCCTTGCAAAACCATCTTTATTTGGCCTGAGAGTTCACGCAGTGAAAACAGCCTTTTCTGAAGGGGCATGTGTTTAAAGAAATCAGAAGCAATTGCTGAACATCAGAGCTAGCTAAGGCAATGGATAAGAGTTAGGCAAACAGCGGACTAACCAAAAAATTTAAGAAGAAAAGATAGGGAATGAGATCCCTGTAGCGGGCTTCTTTGAAAAGCTCTGACATCCCTGGGAATATAAAAGGTCACTTGCAGATTACAACTGTGCAGATGAACAGGCTGCATGCATTCTCATGAAAGATTTGAGAAGGTCCTAAGTTCTCGGCATTGTTTGTGCATGCAGGAAGTTAAAGCTGAAGCCAAATTGTCTGCTACCATGTTAAAGGCATGAATGAGTGTTAAAGACATGTCCCAACATATATACAGAACTCCTAGTGAAAGGCTGGGAAATTTAATGATCCTGGACATTTGCTAGACTCTCTGTCTGATCATTAGCTAATCATTAAGATAACTGAGCAGAGACTTCAGTGGCTACAATGAAGAATAGAGAGTTTACAGAAATAGTTCAGAAAGTCACTAAACAAAGGAATAAAACAAACAGCAACAGCAAAAAAATCATAAAGTTGTGAGAATCTGTTTTCTATTATTGCCATGTTATATTATTTAAAATGTCCTTTTTCATAAAAAATATGAAATTTGCAAGGAAACAAAAGAGTATAGCCCATACACAAGAAAAATACAATAATTAAAACTGTCAAAAGAAACCGTTTCTATGGAAGTCTTAAAGTTAGACATATCTGAAAAAGACTTTAAATCAGATATTTTAAATATGGTTAAAAAATAAAAATAAAAAAAAACTACAGAGCTAACATCATACTCAAAGGTGAAAGACTGAAAGTCTTCCTCTCACAAATCATGAACCAGAAAAGGATGTCCATCCTTACCACTTTTAAAAGTCCTGGGCATTTATGAAACAAAAAGAAATAAATGGCACCTAGATCGGAAAGAAAAAAGTAAAACTTTCTCTGTCTGCAGATAATAAGAGCTTGTGTACAGAAAATCATAAGGAATGCACAAATACACACAAGTTAGCTAATAAACAGGTTTAACAAGTTTACAGGATATAAGATCAATATACAAAAATATATTTTATTTTTATAAACTCTTAGTGAACAGTACAGAAATAAATGTTAAAAAAAAAATTCCATTTAAAAGAACATCAAGAAGAGAGCAAAGTATTTCAAAATAAATTTAACAAAAGAGTTGCAAGATTTGTACAAGCAATACAACAAAACACTGTTTAAAGAAATTGTTGTTCTTGTTAGGTGCCACTGAGTCAGTTCTGATTCTTAGAGACCCTATGCACAACAGAACGAAAGACTGCCTGGTCCTGTGCCATTCTCAAAATAGTTGCCATATTTCAGCCCATTGTTGCAGCCACAGTGTCAATCCATTTCATTGAAGGTCTTCTTCTTTTTCACTGATCCTCCGCTTTACCAAGTATGATATTCTTCTCCAGGGACTGATTCCTCCAGATAACTCACATGTCCAAAGTATGTGAGACGTGGTCTCATCATCCTTACTAAAAAGGAACATTCTGGCTGTACTTCTTCCAAGACAGATTTGTTTGTTCTTTTGTCCGTACCCGGTATATTCAATAATCTTTGCCAACACCACAATTCAAAGGCATCACTTCTTCTTCTGTTTTCCTTATTCACTGTCCAGCTTTCGCATGCTTGTGAGACGATTGAAAACACCATGGCTTGGTTCAGGCTCACCTTGGTCCTCAAGGTGACATCTTTGCTTTTCAACACTTTAAAGAGGTCTTTTGCAATGGATTTGCCCAATGCAATGCATCTTTTGATTTCTTGACTGCTACTAATGCTACTTCCATGGGTGTTGATTGTGGATCCAAGTAAAATGAAATCCTTGACAATCTCAATCTTTTCTCCATCTATCATGTTGTTGCTTATTGGTCCATTTGTGAGGATTTTTGTTATCTTAATGTTGACGTGTAAACCATACTGAAGGCTGTGGTCTTTGATCTTCATCAGTAAGTGTTTCAAGTCCCCTTCACTTTCAGCAAGTAAGGTTGTGTCATCTGCAGAATGCAGGTTGCTAATAAGTCTTCCTGCAATCCTGATGCCCCATTCCTCTTCAGATAGTCCAGCTTCTCAGATTATTTTTTCAGCATACCTATTGAATAGGTATGGTGAAAGGATACAACCCTGACGTACACCTTCCCTGACTTTAAACCATGCAGTATCCCTTTGTTCTGTTGGAATGACTGCTTCTTGATCCGTGTACAGATTCCTCATGAGTACAATTAAATGTTTCAGAATTCCCATTTTCTGCAATGTTATTCATAATTTGTTATGATTTATGCAGTTGAATGCCTTAGCATAGTCAGCAAAATACAGGTAAAAATTTTCTGGTATTCTGTGCTTCCAGCCAAGATCCATCTGACATCAGCAATGATATCCCTGGTTCCATGTCCTCCTCTAAATCTGGCTTAAATTTCTGGCAGTTCCCTGTTGATACACTGCAGCAGCTGCTTTTGAATGATCTTCAGCAAAATTTTGCTTGCATGTGATATTGATATTGTTTGATAGCTTCCACATTCAGTTGGATCACCTTTCTTGGGAATAGGCATAAATATGAAACTCTTCCAGTCAGTTGGCCAAGTAGCTCTCTTCCAAATTTCTTGGCATAGATGAGATAGCATTTCCAGCACTGCATCCATTTGTTGAAACATCTCACTTGGTATTCCGTCACTTCCTGGATCCTTGTTCTTCACCACTGCCTTCAGTGCAGCTAGGACTTCTTCCTTTAGTACCATTGGTTCCTGATCATATGTTACCTCCTGAAATGGTTGAACGTCGACCAATTCTTTTTGGTATAGTGACTGTGAATTCTTTCCATCTTCTTTCGATGCTTCCTGCGTCATTCAGTATTTTCCCCATAGAATCCTTCAGTATTGCAACTCGAGGCTTGAATTTTTTCTTCATTTCTTTCAGCTTGAGAAATACTGAGCGTGTTCTTCCCTTTTGGTTTTCTATCTCCAGGTTTTTGCACATTTCATTATAATACTTTGCTTTGTCTTCCAGAGCCACCATTTGAAATCTTCTGTTCAGTTCTTTTACTTCATCAATTTTTTCCTTTTGCTTTTGCTAGTTGATGTTCAAGAACAAGTTTCAGAGTCTCTTCTGACATCCATTTAGGTCTTTTCTCTCTCTCCCATCTTTTTAATGATCTTTTGCTTTCTTCCTGTATGATGTCCTTGATTTCATTCCACAGCTTGTCTGGTCTTCAGTCATTAGTATTTAATGTGTCAAATCTATTCTTGAGATGGTCTCTAAATTCAGGTGAGATATACTAAAGTCATGCTTTGGCTCTCGTGGGATTGTTCTAAATTTTCTTCAGTTTCAACTTGAACTTGCATATGAACAATTGATGGTCTGATCTGCAGTCAACCCCTGGCCTTGTTCTGACTTGTTCTGACTGATGAATTGAGCTTTTCCATCATCTCTTTCCACAGATGTAGTCCATTTGATTTCTGTGTATTCCACCTGGTGAGGTCCATGTGTATAGTCACCATTTATGTTGATGAAAAAAGGTATTTGCAATGAAGAAGTCGTTGGTGTTGTAAAATTCAGTCATGTGATCTCCGACATTGTTGTTATCTCCAAGGCCATATTTCCCAACTACCGATCCTTCTTCTTTGTTTACAATTTTTGCATTCCAATCACCAGTAATTATCAGTGCATCCTGATTGCATGTTCCATCAATTTTCAGATTGCAGAAGTTGGTAAAAATCTTCAATTTCCTTGTCTTTGGCCTTAGTGGTTGGTGGGTAAATTTGAATAATAGTCGTATTAACTGGCCTTCCTTGTTGGCATACGGATACTATCCTATCAATGACAACATTGTACATCAGGATAAATCTTGAAATGTTCTTTCTGAAGACGAATGCAACACCATTCCTCTTCATCTTTCCCTGCATAGTAGACCGTATTATTGTCTGATTCAAAAATGACAAATACCAGTCCATTGCAGCTCACTAATGCCTACGATATCAATCTTTACGCATTCCATTTCATTTTTGACGATTTCCAATTTTCCTCAGATTCATACTTCGTACATTCCAGGTTCTGATTATTAATGGATATTTGCAGCTGTTTCTTCTCACTTTGAGTCTTGCCACATCAGCAGATGAAGTTCCCAAGAGATTGACTCTATCTACCTCATTCAGGTCGACTCTACTTTGAGGAGGCAGCTCTTACCCAGTCTTATTTTGAGTGCCTTCCAACCTGGGGGGCTCATCTTTTGACACTGTATTAGACAATGTTCTGCTACTATTCGTAAGGTTTTCACTGGCTAATTCTTTTCAGAAGTAGACTGCTGGGTCCTTCTTCATAGTCTGTCTTAGTCTGGAAGCTCAGCTGAAACTTGTCTGCCATGGGTGACCCTGCTGGTACCTGAATACTGGTGGCATAGTTTCCAACATTACAGCAACACACAAGCTCCCATAGTATGACAAACTGACAGATACATGAGGGTGAACTGGTATAAAGACACCTATCTATGAACTATTATAAAGATAGGCATATAAATCAATGCAATAAAACTGAGAGTCCAGAAAAATACTCATATATTTATGGTGAATTGATGTTCAACAAGGTTGCCAAAACAGTTCAATGGAGAAAGAATAGTCTTTTCAATAATGGTGCTGGGACAACTGGGTATCCCCATACAAAAGAATGTACAACCTTTAATTCACACTATATACAAAAATTAACTAAAAATGGATCAAATTCCTAAATGTAAGAGGTAAACCTATAAAACTCTTGGAGGAAAACATAGAAGTAAATCATGGGACTTGGCATATGGCTATGATTTCTTATATATGACACGAAAAGCACAAGTGAAGAAACATACATAAATTTTTTTTTTCAGAATTAAAAACTTTTTCTCAAACAATACCCTCAAGAAAGTGCAAAAAACAATTCTTAGAGTGGGAAAAATAATTGCAAATCATGCACTAGAAAATTTGA
>NW_004444595.1:9144-12186 GCF_000243295.1 Trichechus manatus latirostris | reverse complement strand
ATACTGAAGGCTGTAGTCTTTGATCTTCATCAGTAAGTGCTTCAAGTCCCCTTCACTTTCAGCAAGCAAGGTTGTGTCATCTGCAGAATGCAAGTTGCTAATGAGTCTTCCTGCAATCCTGATGCCCCGTTCTTCTTCAGATAGTCCAGCTTCTCAGATTATTTTTTCAGCATACAGATTTAATAGGTATGGTGAAAGAATACAACCCTAACATACACCTTCCCTGACTTTAAACCATGCAGTATCCCTTTGTTCTGTTGGAATGACTGCATCTTGATCCGTGTACAGATTCCTCATGAGTACAATTAAATGTTTCAGAATTCCCATTTTCTGCAATTTTATCCATAATTTGTTATGATCTATGCAGTTGAATGCCTTAGCATAGTCAGCAAAATACAGGTAAACATTTTTTCTGGTATTCTCTGCTTCTAGCCAAGATCCATCTGACATCAGCAATGATATCCCTGGTTCCATGTCCTCCTCTAAATCCGGCTTGAATTTCTGGCAGTTCCCTGTTGATACACTGCAGCAGCTGCTTTTGAATGATCTTCAGCAAAATTTTGCTTGCATGTGATATTGATATTGTTTGATAGCTTCCACATTCAGTTGGATCACCTTTCTTGGGAATAGGCATAAATATGAAACTCTTCCAGTCAGTTGGCCAAGTAGCTCTCTTCCAAATTTCTTGGCATAGATGAGATAGCATTTCCAGCACTGCATCCATTTGTTGAAACATCTCACTTGGTATTCCGTCACTTCCTGGATCCTTGTTCTTCACCACTGCCTTCAGTGCAGCTAGGACTTCTTCCTTTAGTACCATTGGTTCCTGATCATATGTTACCTCCTGAAATGGTTGAACGTCGACCAATTCTTTTTGGTATAGTGACTGTGAATTCTTTCCATCTTCTTTCGATGCTTCCTGCGTCATTCAGTATTTTCCCCATAGAATCCTTCAGTATTGCAACTCGAGGCTTGAATTTTTTCTTCATTTCTTTCAGCTTGAGAAATACTGAGCGTGTTCTTCCCTTTTGGTTTTCTATCTCCAGGTTTTTGCACATTTCATTATAATACTTTGCTTTGTCTTCCAGAGCCACCATTTGAAATCTTCTGTTCAGTTCTTTTACTTCATCAATTTTTTCCTTTTGCTTTTGCTAGTTGATGTTCAAGAACAAGTTTCAGAGTCTCTTCTGACATCCATTTAGGTCTTTTCTCTCTCTCCTATCTTTTTAATGATCTTTTGCTTTCTTCCTGTATGATGTCCTTGATTTCATTCCACAACTTGTCTGGTCTTCAGTCATTAGTATTTAGCGTGTCAAATCTATTCTTGAGATGGTCTCTAAATTCAGGTGAGATATATGAAAGTCGTGCTTTGGCTCTCATGGGATTGTTCTAATTTTCTTCAGTTTCAACTGGAACTTGCATATGAACAATTGATGGTCTGATCTGCAGTCAACCCCTGGCCTTGTTCTGACTTGTTCTGACTGATGAATTGAGATTTTCCATCATCTCTTTCCACAGATGTAGTCCATTTGATTCCTACGTATTCCACCTGGTGAGGTCCATGTGTATAGTCACCATTTATGTTGGTGAAAAAAGGTATTTGCAATGAAGAAGTCGTTGGTGTTGTAAAATTCAATCATGTGATCTACGACATCATTTCTATCACCAAGGCCATATTTCCCAACTACTGATCCTTCTTCTTTGTTTACAACTTTTGCATTCCAATCACCAGTAATTATCAGCGCATCCTGATTGCACGTTCCCTCAATTTTCAGATTGTAGAAGTTGGTAAAAATCTTCAATTTCCTTGTCTTTGGCCTTAGTGGTTGGTGGGTAAATTTGAATAATAGTCGTCGTATTAACTGGTCTTCCTTGTAGGCGTATGGATACTATCCTATCAATGACAGCATTGTACTTCAGGATAAATCTTGAAATGTTCTTTTTGAAGACGGATGCAACACCATTCCTCTTCAAGTTGTCTTTCCCTGCATAGTACACCGTATTATTGTCTGATTCAAAAATGACCAATACCAGTCCATTGCAGCTCACTAATGCCTAAGATATCAATCTTTACGCATTCCATTCCATTTTTGATGATTTCCAATTTTCCTCAGATTCATACTTCGTACATTCCAGGTTCTGATTATTAACGGATATTTGCAGCTGTTTCTTCTCACTATGTGTCTTGCCACATCGGCAAATGAAGTTCCCAAGAGATTGACTCCATCTACATCATTCAGGTCGACTCTACTTTGAGGAGGCAGCTCTTACCCAGTCTTATTTTGAGTGCCTTCTGATCTGGGGGGCTCATCTTCTGACACTGTATTAGACAATGTTCTGCTACTATTCATAAGGTTTTCACTGGCTAATTCTTTTCAGAAGTACACTGCTGGGTCCTTCTTCATAGTCTGTCTTAGTCTGGAAGCTCAGCTGAAACTTGTCTGTCATAGGTGACCCTGCTGGTATCTGAATACTGGTGGTATAGTTTCCAACATCACAGAAAACACAAGCTCCCACAGTATGACAAATTGGCAGATACTTGAGGGTTAACTGGTATAAAGATGCCTATCTATAAACTATTATAAAGATAGGCATATAAATCAATGCAATAAAACTGAGAGTCCAGAAAAATACTCATATATTTATGGTGAATTGATGTTCAACAAAGTTGCCAAAACAATTCAATTGAGAAAGAATAGTCTTTTCAATAATGGTGCTGGGACAACTGGGTATCCACATACAAAAGAATGTACAACCTTTACTTCATACTATATACAAAAATTAACTAAAAATGAATCAAATTCCTAAATTTAAGAGGTAAACCTATAAAACTCTTGGAGAAAAACATAGAAGTAAATCATGGGACTTGACATATGGCTATGATTTCTTATATATGACACGAAAAGCACAAGTGAAGAAACATACATAAATTGTTTTTTTTCAAAATTAAAAACTTTTTCTCAAACAATACCCTCAAGAAAGTGCAAAAAACAATTCTTAGAGTGGGAAAAATAATTGCAAATCATGCACTAGAAAATTTGA
>NW_004444595.1:6439-7566 GCF_000243295.1 Trichechus manatus latirostris | reverse complement strand
ACCTAAGCCATGACATTTACAATCACCTTATATGCATGCAAAAGCTGGACAATGAATAAGGAAGGCTGAAGAAAAATTGCCACATTTGACTTATGGTGTTGGTGAAGAATATTGAATATGCCATGGTCTGCCAGAAGAACAAACAAATCCATCTTGGAGGAAATACATCCAGAATGCTCCTTAGAAGAGAAGATGACAAGACTTCATCTTACATACTTTGAACATGTTATCAGGAGGAACCAGTCCCTGGAGAAGGACAACATACTTGGTAAAGTAGAGGGTCAGCGAAAAAGAGGAAGACCCTCAATAAGATGGATTGACAAAGTGGCTGCATCAATGGAGTGATGATTAAGATAGTATGTCAACTTGGCTAGGCCATGATCCTCAGTGTTTTGGCAATTGTATAATGTTGTGATCACCTCCTTGTTGATATTTGATATGTGATCACCCCCATGATGGAATCTGCAAAGTGGTACCAGCGAGGCATGGCCAATGGTGGCTCACTGCCCCCTCAGCCTTCATCTCTCTGCCCTCAGTCAGCTAATTCCTTCCTGCTCACCTTACCAAGTTTTTTTTGCTTGTTCTGGATCCAGCAGCTGCCTCTCGTTGTCTCACTTCCGGTTCTTGGAACTTGAGCTAGCAGTTTATCTGTCGATCTTTGTATTCATCAATCTTCACAGCCTGCAAGCAAGAGTCCTGCTCCTTGACCTGCTGATCTTAGGTTAGCCTGCCCCAGTGGCTATGTGAATCAGGAGAAACCTTGCTGTCTTGCCTGCCAATCTTGGAATTCAGCAACCTTCACAGCCTGTGAGTGGGAGGTCTGCTCTTCAACCTGTCGATCTTGGGTTCACCAGCTTCTGTGGCTATGTGAATTGGAAGAAGCCTCTTCTCTGATCCACAGACTTGGGATGTTCTAGCCTCTACAATGTTGTTAGCTGTTTCCTTGATATAAATCTCTCTATATATACATTTACACACTTTACTGGTTTTGCTTCTCTAGAGAACCCAGCTTAAGACAAATGGGCTCAAGCATAGTAACAATTGTGAGGATGGTGTACGATAGGGCAGTGTTTCATACTGTTGTACATAGGGCCACTATGAGTCAGAACTAACTTGACAACACCTAA
>NW_004444595.1:4262-5333 GCF_000243295.1 Trichechus manatus latirostris | reverse complement strand
CTTACAGAGAAAATAGCCTGTAAGCCAAGACCTGGATAATGAAATAAACTAGCTCAGTGAAAACCTGGAGTGAGAGAATTTCAGACACGTGGGGCAGCTAGTGCAAAAGTCTCTAGGTAAGAACAAGCTTGGACAGAAAGATGGCACATGGTGTTAGAACATACTGATATAGGTGAAGTGGTAGGAGGTGAGGGGCTGGATACTAGAAGGCTTTGTAGGCTGGAAAAATGTATTGAAAGGATGAAGAGAATGATAGCCATTACAATGTTGTTGATGATGGTGCTGTTAAAGATGATGATGACTCTGCCAGACACAAACAAATTAATGTGTGTGACAGCATTTTACTAATTTTTTTGTGAACATCTTTGTCATTTATCATTAAAAAGCTGCATGGTAAGGGGACTGTTATTCCCATTTTACATAAGAGAAACCAAGGCTCAGTTATGTTAGGTAACTGTCCCAAGATCATACAAGTAAATGAGTGGTAGAGAAGGATGTGAATCTATGTGACTTCAAAGCCCTGGTCTTTTACCCTGATTCCAGTCCCAGCTAACTCCCAAAGGGTAATGCTGTGGCAGAACACTATACATCCTTATCATGTAATATTTCTGAGTTGAATGAATTAGTGAGAAGTTTATTTTCTTTACCCAATGTTTCTTGGGTGTGTTCTACTTTCACAGTTATTAGTAACGGTTCCTTAACATTTAGTGTTCATTATTTTTATCTGTGGTAGTCTAAGAATACCAGCATCACGATTTCACAAAGAACCTCTGCCCCCAAAGTTGTCATTCTGGGTCAGCACCCTCGAGGATATTTTAAGTGTGCACCTTATGTTTTAGGGACAAAATATCCCAATCTTGCTGCAGCTGCGTTAGACTGACAGTTATTAAGCAGATTCTAAATAAGCAGGCAAGGTCTTGTTACTTTGACATGCAGTTACAGAAAAGAGCTGGCAGCCCCAGGAGCATAAAATGCAATGTCAAATAGTCCAGGGATATGGCATTGTTCATGAAAAGCTATCAGCAACAGCCTGGACAAACATCAGATTTACATTTACTCCACCAAGTAGCA
>NW_004444595.1:0-1241 GCF_000243295.1 Trichechus manatus latirostris | reverse complement strand
TCTATAGGCGGCACAGTCACTCTTTAACCAGACTACACCACTATTCTTCTAACAGGCTCCCCACTTCCACTTTACTGCCCCTTCCCATCCATTCCTATACTGTAGCTAGTGATGACTTTTTTAAAATGCTAATCTAATGATATCATTGATCAATGAATGAGTATACATTTTAATATCTTCCAAAATCATTTCTTAACTCTCTAACTTCACCTGAAGCCATTCTCCCTGTACAGATTTTTGTATCTAATAGGTATCTTAAAGAAAATATATCCAAAAAACTATTTGTGGCAACTGTTCTAATTATTTAGTGCTGAGTAACAAACCACCCCAAAACTGAGTGGATTAAACAATCATAGCATTTATTTTTCTCACAAATCTACAGTCTGTGCTGAGCTTAGCAGAGATAGCTTGTCCCCACTTAGTATTAGCTGGTATGGCATGAAAACTGGAGCTAGTCATCTGAAATTCTATTCATGCTCCTGTACATTTGTTGATGGTGAGTGTAGGCTGAAACATAAGCTGGGATCTCTGTGAGGACACCTGCAAGGGACCTCTTCATGTGACCTTGCTTTCATCACAACATGGCAGAAAAGTTCCATGGGTAAGTGTCCCAAGAAAGAAAAAGGTAAATGAAATCTGTATCCCCATTTACACCTTAGGCGTCAAAGTCAGACACTGTTACTATACTTTATGTATTGAGGCAGCCATAAAGGCCTGCAAAATGTCAAAGGGAGGACAGATAGACTCCATCTTTTGAAGAGAGAGAGAAGCCACATTTTAAATGAGAATGTAGAACTGAAAACAGTGGCCCAGAGCTAAAGGATATGTGTGTATCTATCTCTATCTCTGGGCTCAAACATAGCAACATTTGTGAGCATGTCACTGGACTGGGCAATATTTTGTTCTGTTGTACAAAGGGTCTCTATGAGTTGAAACCAACTCAATGGCACCTAACAATGACAACATTGCTCTCTTTATCTCTCTGCATAGATAGATAGTTATATTTATGAGTGTCTATCTATCTATTGATCTATTCTGAAGTACAATGCTGTGAGTGATAGGATAATATCCATACACCTACAAAGAAGACCAGTTATTATAGCTATCATTCAAATTTACAAAAAAACCAGCAATGCCAGAGATGAGCAAATTGAAGATTTTTACCAACTTCTGCAGCCTGAAATTGATCACATATGCAATCAAGATGCACTGATAATTACTAGCAATTGGAATGTGAAAGT
>NW_004444594.1:24076-25135 GCF_000243295.1 Trichechus manatus latirostris | reverse complement strand
TGGAGGGAGATGTGGTTTTCAGTAGGAATAGACACTGACTCCTATGTAGTAGTGAACAGCTTGACTGGTTGTTCAGGAGTCTGGAAGCAATAAAACTAGAAAATCAGGCAAGGAGGTCCACGTGAACGATAAGTAGACGGTCCTATGTGGAAGAGTTAGTAAAACATAAGGATCTTTGTCTCATGTTAATGCCCATCAAGGATGAGCTGCCGCAGAGGAGGCTGTCAACGGCTAGAGTAGCAGGATGATCCATTATGTGGATGTCATTCAACTTTTTCTTGGCCATGTCAGTGCTTTCTGTAGGGGACCATGAACAGAATGGCCATAGTGGCAGAGATTGGAGCTATTCATGGATTCAATAACATGTGTTCCCTTTCACCAAGGCTGATGTAGCCTAAGTGCCCACGTCTAAGTGCCCAACCTGTCAGCAATAGACGTTGACACTGAACTCCATAGAGCACCATTTTTTGGGGGAGACCGGTCAGCTATCTGGAGGTAAGTTGATTACATCATGACACTTCTACCTTGGAAGGAGAAGCAATTCATCCTTATGGGAATAAATATATATGCCTTCCATTTGAGGGTTTACCACATTTGAGGGTTTACAGAATGCCTAATCCATCAAAATGATATTTCCTGCAACATTCTCTTGGATCAGGGACATTTTATATAGAAAAAGAAGTATGGCAATCAGTTCATGACCTTAATATTCACTAGTTCTAAAATGTATCCCCATCACTAGGAAGCAGCCAGCCAGGAGAATGGTGGAAAAGTCTCATGGAAGTTTCAAGTAAGGTGCCAGCTTTAGAACATCACCTTGTCATGTTCAGGTGTCACCCTTCAGACTTCAACATATTACATGAACCAATGGCTGATACAGAGTATGCTGTCTTCACTAGCTAAATGAACTAGTCCAGTAATTCCTCTCACCATCACTCCCAGTTATCCACTTGTATTTATCCTTCCTGTTCCTGCGAGCTAAAGCTCTTCTGTGCTAGATAGACCTTTTGTTCCCTGGTGGTGGTGCTGACTCGGGGGGGACTTCTGCCAGAGGTAAGT
>NW_004444594.1:21128-21994 GCF_000243295.1 Trichechus manatus latirostris | reverse complement strand
TTAGAAGAATCAACTGTATGGGACCAAAAGGGCAGTGTTTGCCTAAAAGCAAAGATGAGAAGGCAGGGAGGGGCAGGCAGGGAAACCAGAGGAATGGAAATGGGGAACCCGAGGAGGAAATGGGGAGAGTGCTGACACATTGTGGAGATTGCAACCAATGTCACGGAACAATTTGTGTGTGAAATATTGATGGGAAAACTAATTTGCTATGTAAACTTTCAACTAAAGCACAATACAATGTTAAAAAAAAAAGACATTATCAGTTAAGTTAGATGAAGTCATTGTGGAGTAGGGTGGGTCATAATCCAATCTGCGTGGTGTTCGTATAAAAGAGGAGAGACATGAACAGAGGAAGATCAGCCATGTGAAGATGCATCTTTGAGCCAAGGAATCCCTGGGGGTGCCAGAAGCTGGGAGAGACAAGAAAGGATCTTCCCCTAGGGTCTTCGGAGGGAACATGGCCTGGCCAACAGGTTGATTTGGACTTTTAGTCTCCAGAATTGGGAGACAATACATTTCTGTCTTACGAGTCACTCATCGTGATATTTTGCTACAGCAGCCCCAGGAAACTAATATCTAAACCAAAAACCTGTTGCTGTCAAGTTGATCCTGACTCACAGCGACCCTATAGGACAGAGTAGAACTGCCCTATAGGGTTTCCAAGGAGCAGCTGGTGGATTTGAACTGCTGACCTTTTAGTTAACAGCCAAGCTCTTAACCACTGCTCCACCAGGGCTCCTGGGAAACTAATACAGTGCTCAATAAATATCTGTTGAAGGTTAATTTACACAGTCAGGCAATCGTCCTCTTGTATTTTCTACCTAGATGAGCCATTCGCAATCCAGCCTACACATTATAACAATCTG
>NW_004444594.1:17879-19221 GCF_000243295.1 Trichechus manatus latirostris | reverse complement strand
AAAAAAAAAAAACTCATAGGTTCATTATGGCGTTAGTTATATCAAGCCCTCAGTTGCCCATTCTGAAAAGGAGAAAACATGCTGGGAAGTATTAGGGTCACAATGGGATTTTCTTGGCTATAATCTTTATGGAAGCAGATAGCCAGGCTTTTCTTCTGTGGAGCCACTGGGTTGGTTCCAACTGCCAATCTTCAAGTTAGCCACTGAATGCAAACCATTTCCGCCCCGCAGGGACCTAGTAGAAGGGAAAGTATATACCATTTCCAGGGATAAAAACTATTTCCCAGTTCTGAATCTCTGTGCCTCCCACTGAAAACAGCCGTAAAGACTGGGCAGAATGCATGGAACACTTTTGAGGACTCTGAAAAGTCAGTAACAGCAGAAGGATTGAGAAAGAAACCCAGAATGGAAACACTACGTTACTGGTGGTATGTTTGCTGAGTTTTTCCCTCTGGTATTCTCTGGCTAACCTGGAAGTGAGCACTGGGGTGGAGATAGAGAGAGCTTCAGGAGAAGCCCTCAAGTTTTCCCTTGATGACCACTGTTTAAACAAAAATCAACTCTAAGTCAATAATAGAAATCGATTGAAGATTATTTAATATACCATTTTCAAGTCAGGCAACAATTCTGACTGAAAAAACCAAAAAGCCAAACCTGTTGCTGTCGAATCAATTCTGACTCACAGCGACCCTATAGGACAGAGTAGAACTGCCCCACAGCGTTTCCAAGGAGTGGCTGGTGGATTCAAACTTCCACCTTGAGGGTAGCAGCAGAGTTCTTAACCACTGCATCACCAGGGCTCCCACTTTTGACTAGAGAGTCAGAAATGTCCCAAAGAAGAAAGAACTTCCAAAGATTCTTACACCCCATTTTATCACTAGTGATTAGACATTTCCATGGAAAAATGGCCGAAATAGAACTGATAAAACAATTTGTGGTCAGGAAGGGTTCCATACAGCACTGTATTGAAGAACAATGAAAATAATTACTGATTTACCCTAATACATAACTCTAGTTTGACCTTTGGAGTTTCTGTTACTAAAAACTCCACATAGATAATTCTTTTAAAAGAGCATATGCCTAAGGCAAAGCATTCTTTACTAATTAATCTAGACCATTGTTGGACTTAAAGGTGACTTTTAGAAAACCAGTATTCTCAAGGCTCAAAGTTCAAAGATGATCTCAGGATCATAACTTGGGTGAGTCACCTCAACTTTTATGGAATCCAGAAATCTGGGTTCCATGAGAATTAAAACTCTGTTCCTTACCAGTAAAGGGAAATTGTAATGCTCAGAAAGTGTGAAAATCCCATTTTGCTTTTTTTCTTTCTCTCTTCTTTGTC
>NW_004444594.1:14955-16489 GCF_000243295.1 Trichechus manatus latirostris | reverse complement strand
GTCTGATTCATTGCCTGGGGCATTGCCTGAGGCAGATACCTTACAAGACATCGCTGAATGTTCTAAGAACAGATTTCCCACCACCTATTTTTGCTTCTAGATGCATGCAAAAAAAACCCAGAAACACATTGCCTTGGAGTGGATTCCAACTCAGCGACCCTAAATGTCAGAGTAGAACTGCCCCGTAGGGATTCCAAGGAACATCTGGTGGGTTCGAACTGCCGACCTTTTGGTTAGCAGCTGAGCTCTTAATCACTGCACCACCAGGGCTCCTCTAGACGAGTAACCAGACTTAAATCACAGAAAACCCTAAAAGGTGAAGTACAAAGTGTGAGCCAGGAGGAGGTATGCTACACTCCAAAAGTACTACTTGACTTTTCTAATATGTACAAACAGAAACCTGGGGAATATGTGTGGGAATGACTATTGAGGGTGTGGGATAATAGTGCAAGGATCATAAAGCTGGATCAGTCTGAGTTTATTGATATGGATCCACTAAGCACAGAGTCTTTATTCAGTGTTTCAGCTTGAGAGGTTAGGAAAGGATCTAATAGTTTATTTAGTTGGTTCGCTGAAGCATGTATTACACTAAATCAAGTTGAATTACCAGACCTGACTTGGTTGGAGGAGGTATCCAAAGACTTACGGAAATTAGCATGTTAGTGTGGATTTATCAGGTTAGACCCACAAACCCACACATGGCGTGCCCAGAGGGCACAACTTTTGCTACAACAATGAGGAACTAATTTGTAAAGGGAAACCAAGCATCCTTGAAGACTGCTATTTTATGTCAGTCAGATTTGACGGTGCGGACTGCCGTAACTGAATTAAGACACCTAACTACAATGGGGCTGATTGGACCCCATGGTAGTAGGGGCTACGTCGAGGCACTCAATCGACAAAGACAAGGTGGGCGTGGTTACTGTAATAGAGAGCAGAGCCAAAGCTGTAATCAGAATAATCTGACTGGTATGGATTTATGGCATTGGCTGCTTAGTCATGGTGTCCTTAGGAGTGAAATAGATGGGAAATCTATTAAATATTTACTTGATCTGTACATGCAGAAGAATTGTATGTCAAGTGAACAGCAGTCTAACTCGAATCAACAGAATAGAGAGTCACAACCCCTCAATCAATTCCCAGACTTGCGACAATTTATAGGCCCACAACTCCTTGAATAAAGGGGAGGCCAGGTCTCCTTGAGGAAGATCTCAGTGCACTTCCCAAAATTTATACTGTTAATCTTTCTCCCAGCCTTCCCCAAGGGTATCTATGGCTTTTTACAAGATTGACTGTTCATTTGGGAAAAGGAAGTAATCAGACTTTTTGAGGATTATTGACACTGACTCTGAACTGACACTAATTCCAGGAGACCCAAAACATCACTGTGGCCCACCAGTCGGAGCAGGGGCATATGGAGGTCAGGTTATTAATGGAGTCTTAGCTCAGATTCATCTCACAGTGGATTCAGTGTGTCCTCGAACCCATCCTGTAAAGATTCCCCTTGTTCCAGAATGCATAATTGGAATAAATA
>NW_004444594.1:11303-12231 GCF_000243295.1 Trichechus manatus latirostris | reverse complement strand
GCCAGCAACCTGGTGGCAGATTGATTACATTTGACTGCTTCCATCATAGGAAAGGCAAGGTTTCATTCTTAACTGGGATAGATACTTACTCTGGATACTTATTTACCTTCCCTGCATGCAATGCCTCTTCCAAAACTACCGTCCGTGGACTCACAGAATGCCTTATCCACCATCATGGTATCTTATACAGCATCACCTCGGATCAAGGGACTCACTTCACAGCAAATGAAGTGCAGAGGTGGGTCCCTGCTCCTGGAATTCACTGGTCTTACCATATTCCCCATCATAATAAAGCAGCTGGCTTGATAGAACAATGGAATGGTTTCTAAAGACAAAATTACAGCACCAGCTAGGTAACAACACTTTGAAGGGTTGATGTAATATTCTCCATGAGGCTGTACGTGCTCTAAACCAGCATCCAATATATGGTGCTGTTTCTCCCATAGCCAGGATTCATGGTTCCAGGAATCAAGGGGCAGAGATGGAGTGGCATCACTCAGTATTACCCCTAGTGACCCACTCACAAAATTTTTACTTCCTGTCCTGGTGACCCTATGCCCTGCAGGTCTAGAGGTCTTAGTTCCAAAGGGAGGAATGCTCCCACCTGGAGACACAGCATGGATTTCATTGAACTGGAAGTGAAGAATGCCACCCAGCCAGTTTGGATTCCTCATTCCTCAGGCAAAGAAAGGAGTTACCATATTGGCTGGTGTGATTGACCCTGACTACCAAGGGGAAATCTGATTGATGCTGCATAATGGAGGTAAAAAAGAGTATATTTGGAATACAGGAGGTCGCTTAGGGCATCTCTTAGTAATACTATGCCCTGTAATTAATGTCAGCGATAAACTGTTGTTGTTGTTAGGTGCCGTTGAGTCGGTTCCAACCCATAGCGACCCTATGTACAACAGAACGAAATACTGCCTGG
>NW_004444594.1:8099-9222 GCF_000243295.1 Trichechus manatus latirostris | reverse complement strand
CCATCACCTCTATGATGGTTAAGATCGCGTATCAACTTAGCTGGGCCATGATTCTCAGTGTTTATATGTGATCACTCCCACGATAGGATCTGCTGTGAGTAGCCAGTCAGTTGAAAGGGAGTTTCCTTGGGCATGTTTGCATCCAAATATAAGCATACATCCAGGCTTTTTGCTTGCTCTTGATCCTTTGGCTGTCTTCTGTTCATCTGACATCCAGTTCTTGGGACTTGAGCTATCAGCTTATCTGCCAGTCTTGGGATTCATCGATCTTCACAGCCTGTGAGAAAGAGCCCTGCTCTATGACCTGCTGATTTTGGGTTTGCCATCCCCTGCAGCTATGTGAATCAGGAGAAGCCTCTATCCTGATCCATGGACTCAGGACATTTCAGCCTCTACAACAGAGTGAGCTGCTTCCTTGATATAAATCTCTCTCTCTCTATTTATATGCTTTACTAGTTTTGCTTCTCTAGACAACCCAGCCTAAGACAGCCTCTTTCAACAGATGTAGTCTGTTTGATTCCTGTGCATTCCATTTGGCGAGGACCACGTGTATTTCGAGTTTATGTTGTTGATAAAAGGTATTTACAGTGAGTAATTCATTGGTCTTGAAAAATTCTATCATGTGCTCTCCGGCATCATTTCTATCACCAAGGCCATATTTTCCAACTACCGATCCTTCTTCTTTGTTTCCAACTTTCGTATTCCAATCACCAGTAATTATTAATGATCTAGATTGCACGTTTGATCAATTTCAGACTGCAGAAGTTGGCAAAAATCCTCAATTTCCTCATCTGTGGCATTAACTGGTATTCCTTGTAGGCATATAGATATTATCCTATCACTGACACTGTACTTCAGGATAGATCTTGAAATGTTCTTTTTGAAGATAAATGTGACACCATTCCTCTTCAGTTTTTCATTGCTGTCAGAGTAGACCATATGATTGTCTGATTCAAAATGGCCAATACCAGTCCATTTCAGCCCACTAATGCCTGGGATTTTAGTCTTTATGTGTTCCATTTCATTTTTTACAACTTCCAATTTTCCTAGATTCATACTTCATACAATTCATCGATGTTTGCAGGTGTTTCTTCTCATTTTTGAGTCGTGTCACATCAGCAAA
>NW_004444594.1:5726-6994 GCF_000243295.1 Trichechus manatus latirostris | reverse complement strand
GTATTTCTTCCCTGTATGTGTGCATCAAATATTTTTGTTTTCTTCACTTATGAAATATAAGATGTAAACAGAGCTAGTGCATTTTCAGTTGTACATATGTTAGTCATCATTTTGGGCACAAGTATGACTTTGTAATTGTCTTCATTTAGAGATTGTGTATGGTTTAAGGAGATGTGCACAGGTGCCAAGTTGACAAGGGGTGGACTGCGATGGTGAAGGTTGTGTGTCAACTTGGCTGGTCATGATTCTCAGTGGTTTGGCAGTTATGTAATGATGTAGTCACTTCCATGATGTGTTCTGATGTGATCAGCCAATCAGTTGTAAGAGGAGTTTCCTCAGGGGTACTGAGGGTGTGACCTGCATCCAATATATATATATATGGATGTTCTGGAAAAGTTTGCTTGCTTGCTCTGGATCCTGCATCTGGCTCATCATCATCTGACCTCCAGTTCTTGGGACTTGAGTCAGTGGCCTGCCATCTGACCTGCCATTTTGGGTTCATCAGTCCCTGCAGCTATGTGAGTCAAGAGAAGCCTCCAGCTTGATGACTCACCTACGGACTTGGTACTTGCCAGCTTCTACAACCACATGAGCCATTTCCTTAAGATAAATGTCTCTCTCTCTCTTTCTCTATATACTTCACTTGTTTTGCTTCTCTAGAGAATGAAGCCTAAGACAATGGGATTTGAGGTTCCCAGGATGGCCAGGGATTCCTTAACCCCAGGAGGGATTTGGGAGGTGACTTCTTCTTCCTTTGACCTTGTCCCACTCCCTTCTCTCTTTCCCCCTCCCCTCCCCAGGACTGTGCCAGCAGCCCAGGTGCCAGGGGACCTGTGACACTGGTGTCTTGCAGATTCTTCCAAAACCTCAGCACCCAGCTTTCTGAGTACTTCATCTGTACTGTACTGTCTGCGGCGGAAATGGAAACAACTTCCTGAGCAAGGAGGACTGTTTATGGGAGTATGGGGAGCTCGGTGAGGGGGCTGCGTGTGTGTGGAGGGAGGAGGGCAGCTTTATTCAGGCTTCTGGGTAAAGGTGGGCTTGAATGAGGGGCCTCGGGCTCCTAAACAGCATGGGGAGTGGCTGCAGAGACCCAGATGCAGCTGGAGGTGTCTGGGGGCACTGGGAGGGCTAGGGTAGAGCCAAGTTAGGGTGGGCGCCCCTCCCAGCGAGCTGCCACTCCACTCTGCAGGAACTGTGTGCTGCCTGGCACCCTAGGCCAGGCCAGGCCGTGCTTGGAACACACTTGGCATTTCTTCTAAAATGCC
>NW_004444594.1:2929-3881 GCF_000243295.1 Trichechus manatus latirostris | reverse complement strand
ATTCCGACTCCTAGTGACCCTACCGGGCAGAGCAGAAATGCCCCATAGGGATTCCTAGGCTGTAATCTTTATGGGAGTAGATCGCCAGGTCTTCTCTGCCACGGAGCTGCTCGTGGATTCCAACCGCCAGTCTTTCGGTTTAACCATTGCGCCACCAGGACTCCTTTAGAGCGGTATAGATGCTTGTTAAGAGTATTTCACATTTTATGGGTGGAATCCATAGATAGCTGATGCAGAAGAAATCTTCATTTTAAGTAGCTGGAACCGGAAGAACTCATTTCCTCATAGCTTTCTGATTTTTCATAGGCTAGTATTTGTCAAACGAGATTACAAATTGTCAGGGAAGTCTTGCTAAAAACGCACATTCCGTTTCAGTAGATCTGGGGTGGGGCCAGAGATTCTGCATTTCTAATAAGCTCCTAGGTGATGCTGCTGCTACTGCTGGTTTTTTAATATTATTATTGTCCTTATGTTATTTTTTCCTTTATACATCCAGTCAAATATTTAAAAATTCTCAAAAGCAATACTTGCTTGTTACAAAACAAACAAACAAACAAACGAAATCTATAAGGTAATTTGGCAACTCCCCCATGCCTGACCCTGGGCCCTACACACAGGGTCTGAGAGTTCACACCCAGGCTGGGTCCTGGTGCTAATGACTCCATATTCCACAAAGGGCTGCCCCACTGGTATCTTCTTCTAGGCAGTGGACATCCACCTTGGTACTTGACTTTCTTTTGTTCAGTCAGGAAGAAATCATGGGGCAATCATGTCCCAGGACTGGTAAAATGGTATGGGAAGGGCTTGCAAGACCTCGAGAGCTGCAGTGCGCAGATCATTCCCTCAGCTACAGGGAAGCTTGGGTCCTGTCCTCTAGGGCCCATGGGCTCTGAGGGCTCCTGTATCCTGAAGTGCCGCCTGGACCAGGAGTGCCTGGGGACCCAGAAATGCT
>NW_004444594.1:0-1116 GCF_000243295.1 Trichechus manatus latirostris | reverse complement strand
TTTAAAATTTTTTCATTAGTTTAAAGATGTCTTCCCATTGTCCTGGTTTTATGATGAGAATTCTGTTGTCATTTTTATCATTGACAATCTCTGCTTTTCTATGTAATGTATCTTTTTTTCTCTAGCTGCTTACAAGATTTTTTTTTTTTTTAATCTTTGGTTTTCAGCAGTTTGAATATTATGAGCCTGGGTGAGATTTTTCTTAGTATTTATATTCCTTGGGGTTTATTGAGTTTCCTGAATGTGTACATTGCTGTTTTTGTTCAAATTTGGCAAAAATTATTGGCCAATATATTTTCAAATATATGTCCCACATCACTCTCTCTCGTCTCTCTTTCTGAGTCTACTATTTACAGGCGTGTTCGTTTTCATGATACGGTCTATAGGTCATTGAGAATTTGTTCTGTTAACATATTTTTTCTGTAGACTCTTTAATACATTTATCATAATTATGTTAAAGTCTTATTTGCTCATTTCAATATATATGTACTTGTATGTCAATATCTATTGATTAATTTTTCTCTTGATGATAGGTTACATTTTCCTGTTCTTTAAATGCATAATAATTTTTGAATGTACACTGTACATCATGAATGATACATTGTAGAGACTTTGGATTGTGGCTTCTTCCTCTGAAGCATGTTGTTTTTTGTTCTAGCAGGCAGCTAAATTACTGCTGGATTATCTTGAATTTGTGACAATGTGGTTGTATGCTTTGTTAGGGCAGGTCTATTTCAATAATCCCCCAGTCTTAGGTGGATACTTCAGTCTTGAAAGATAGTCTTTACTCCTGTGAATTCTCTGCTCAGTTTTCAAAGCTTCCCAGTATTGTTTCTCTTGGATCCTTGGAATCTCGCCAGTACACAAGAAGTTCAGGGGTCAACAAAGGATTTGAGAAGAGTTTATATAAAGATTATGGAGAATTCCCTTTGTGGTTTCTTTGTTTCTTGGATTTCTCCCCTCAATAGCTAGCTGATTTAGTAGTGCATCCCAAACACTGTTCTCTGACTCCTCCAATCATTAAGACTGTGGCTTTTTGCTTGAGCTTCATCTGCCACATGCAAGGTGGATTTGAGAGTGTCCTCAGGGGAAAGGCCATGAAATAGGGATCTTTTC
>NW_004444593.1:24215-25329 GCF_000243295.1 Trichechus manatus latirostris | reverse complement strand
TGTGGATGTAAGTAAAATGAAATCCTTGACAACCTCAATCTTTTCTCCATTTATCGTGATGTTGCTTATAGGTCCAATTGTCAGGATTTTTGTTTTCTTTATGTTGAAGTGTAATCCATACTTCAGGCTGTGGTCTTTGATCTTCATCAGTAAGTGCTTCAAGTCCTCTTCACTTTTAGCAAGCAAAGTTGTGTCATCTGCATAATGCAGGTTGTTAATGAGCTTTCCTCCAATCCTGATGCCCCTTTCTTCTTCATATTGTCCAGATTCTTGGATTATTCGCTCAGCATACAGATTGAAGAGGTATGGCAAAAGGATACCACCCTGACACACACTGTGCCTGACTTTAAACCATGCAGTATCCATTTGTTCTGTTCAAAAGACTGACTCTTGATCCATGTATAGATTCCTCACGAAGACAATTGAGTGTTCTGGAATTCCCATTCTCCGCAGTGTTATCCATAATTTTTTATGATCCACATAGCCGATCATAACAACCGTAGCATAGTCAATAAAACACAGGTAAACATCTTTCTGGTATTCTCTGCTTTCAGCCAGGATCCATTTGACATCAGCAATAATATCCCTAATTCCAGGTCGTCTTCTAAATCCGGTTTGAATTTCTGTCAGTTCCCTGACGATATCCTGTTGTAGCCACTTTTGAATGATCTTCGGCAAAATTTTGCTTGCATGCGGTATTAATGATACTTTTTGATAATTTCCACGTTTGGTTGGATTTCCTTTCTTGGAAATAGGTATAAATATGAGTCTCTTCCAGTCAGTTGGCCAGGTAGCTGTCTTCCAAAATTTCTTGCCATAGATGAGTGAGCACTTCCAGTGCTGCATCGGTTTGTTGAAACATCTCAGTTGGTATTCTGTCAATTCTTGGAGCCTTGTTTTTTGCCAATGCCTTCAGTGCAGCTTGGACTTCTTCATTCAGTACCAAAGATACTGGACAACATTAGATGTTAAAAAGTTCTGTGGCATGTGTACAAAATCATCTTTGTCAGACTATTCATTAATTGTATTCAAAAATTGTTCATATTTTTTCCCTGAAGTTATATAAATTTTTTTTAGATAATTGAGTTATTCCAGATTTTTTCATATTATTCTT
>NW_004444593.1:21656-22373 GCF_000243295.1 Trichechus manatus latirostris | reverse complement strand
CTAGAATTTTGAATTTATTGACAGATTATTCTGGGACAACTTTCATTAATATAAAGAGTTAATGTTTGTAATATTCAAATAAAGTGCATTCATTGAAATTTTTGAAAGGTTTTGTATGTGAGAACTACAATAATGTCTAATCTCTATAAAATATATTTAAAAATGAATCATAATTGCATGCAGATATATGCTTCCATAATCACAAATATTTTTAAATGTATTTTAGAAGCTTTGTACTGTATATTAATGCTCTTTATGATATTGTTATTAAAACTTAGATTCTAAAATATAGTTAATTATTGTGGTTTTGCCCTCTCATGTACAACTCAAACTGGATATAGTTATTTTTATATGTGATAGTGAACACGTTGTCCCAGATAGAGCTTTTCTCTTTTATCTAATCCAGTAGATTCTGCAAAAGGCATTACTTGGGAAAACAAAAGGAGAGCTCAGTGATCGTCTTGCAGCAACATTGTTACTTTGCCGCTGAGTAACCTCAGACTCTGTTTTGTTTGTGTGTGTGTGTGTGTGTTTCAGCGTGGGTCAGAATAGCGCTTTAGCTTGGTCACATCTTTGAGCTAAGATTTTTGTGTTTTTCTAGGGCTAACGATTTTCTTGGCAGGGATATTAGCTGTCATGGAGTAACTATATTCTTATTATCCTGTCCTTTGAAGCATGACATCATGACTAAAGATGAGAAGCATATCCTGGATTGCA
>NW_004444593.1:18560-19443 GCF_000243295.1 Trichechus manatus latirostris | reverse complement strand
GTTTCCAAGGAGCGGCTGGTGGATTTGAACTGCCAACCTTTTGGTTAGCAGCCAGGCTGTTAACCACTAAGCCACCAGGGCTCCAAACTAGTAGTAGAGTGCATATATGTACATGCCACATGTATCAGTCAAGGTTCTCTAGGGAAAAGTCTGACACTGATAGAGCAGGCTGGCAGGCTGGAAACTGAGGCAGGAGTTCTATATTACAGTCTTGAGTCAAAATTTCTTCTTCTCCAGAACTCTGTTTTTACTCAGTTAAGGCCCTGGATTGCATGAGACCCACATACACTATGAAGGGTAATTGCGTTTACTTAAAAACAACTGACTGTAAATGTTACTCACATCAATAAATTATCTTTACAACAAAATCTAAACTAGTGTTTGACCAAACAGCTGGGACCATAGCCTAGCCAAGCTGACACATAAAGTTAGCCATCACACAACACTTTATAACTACCTACTTACTCAGTTAAAATCAGTTTATCCTTTATTTATACCCCCATTTTACAGATAAATTTATTAAGACAATGAGACATTTATGTAAATTAACCAAAGTAAATGCATAATATACAGGAAAGTAAGGAATTGAATTAAACTGACTTTAAAGTTTCTGTTGTTGTTAGGTGTCGTCGATTTTGTTCTGACTCATAGCAACCCTGTGTACAACAGAATGAAACACTACCCAGACCTGTGCCATCCTCACAATGACTGTGTTTCTACTCTTTCCAGTATTACAGCCAGCCTCTCACACGAGAAAGGAAGACACTACAGTGAAGGGGGACAAAATTAATTTAATTTCTTAGATAATGGGAAGATGTATGATTTTGGTAGACAGGATTAATAATAGTGTCATATAAAGCCATAATGGAGCTTGAGGCAAAAA
>NW_004444593.1:16399-17470 GCF_000243295.1 Trichechus manatus latirostris | reverse complement strand
GTTTAGTCAGTATCTACTTAGGCAAAAATTGTTTATAAAATAATAAATATATTTATAAAATATAAAATAATTTGTAAAACATGTAAATTATTTTGGGCCTGTTTAAGAACTTTAAAATGTAGTGTAATATCCAGTGTTCTAAATATTTTATATGTATTTGACACCAACATTTAATAAAATGAAGGAAATAAGAACCAGAAAACAGAGTGCACACTCAGGATTCCGTGTTTATTTTGAATAGGAGCTCATCTTTAAGCAATGAATTTCCATAAACCATGATTTTTCAAACCTTAAAATATAACTACCAGTGATAATTTATAATTACTGTGCCTGGCCTTTCCCAGAGTCTCTAACAGCTTCCATGATAAATGACTGTTTTGTGCGATATGGTATGTTATTAACCGAGTTAGAACATTCTGAACATATGCCTATCACTGCAGGCAAAGTTCTGGAGGAGAGTGAGAAGATAAAAACAAAGGTTAAGCGCTCCTCATAGTTACATGGAAGTAGAAACTGACGATTGACAGATAATAAATAAGATGTAAAATTATTGCTTCAAATATTTGGAGGTTAACAAATGGGGATATTTATGAAACTATATGCAACGCTCAGGAGTTACAGCAAATAGTTTCCACTCATAGAAATATATTTACTTCGTTAAAATTCTTCTTAACAAGAGATCAGATTTAAAATTCATTAATTCAAACACAGGAGCTTCAGATCATAAATCTGGGTGAGGTTACACCTTTTTAAAACTGCAAATTGAAGTTAACAGATCAAAACCAATTAGGTCTGCTAATCTGTTCACAAAGCTGAAAATTCCTAATCGGAATTTATTACAAGGCTGACAATGTAATTTAATAGCAGTACTTAAATCTTGATAATACAACTCAACTTTCAGACTCAGGTTTGGTTTTTTTTTTTTTTCCCTCTCTTATATTTTTCTTGGAGGAAATTAAAAAAAACACTATTTTAATGTTAGCATCATAAGACAACTGTAAATATTAACTAACGGTAAGCATACAAGTTAAACATACATAAAAAATACAATTTAAATATTAGAAATTATAT
>NW_004444593.1:13566-14478 GCF_000243295.1 Trichechus manatus latirostris | reverse complement strand
GTCAGTTTTCTAACAGATGTCTGAGTAGAAAATGTTTTAGTTAATCTGATTCATTCTCAAGCTATTTTGAAATAATCACTGGACCTTAGAAAGGCTTCTAAAGAGGATTTATTTTCAGCAAACGCCTCAGGTTAAAATGGTTAACAGCTAAACTAAGTGCTGTACCTTTAGCGGCCTGAAAGGGAAAGGGAAAGAGCACAGATGAATAATTGGTAGAAGTGTTGTACTTTATCCCCATTAAGCTCAGAGACAACAAATTGAAGAGAAAGTTGGTTATTGAACAGTAGACTTTTATAACTGGAAATAGTCTTAGATAAAATTGAGACACTTTCTATTTTTCAAGCGCTGTCCTAAATACTTCACATTCAGTATTTACTTGTAATTCTTAAATTGTGTGACATGTAGACTAGTAATATCTTCATTTAACTGTTGGAGAAATCAGGGTAATCTTATCTCACTTTCTTTTTCAAATAAAGCAGCAGAAATGAGGAGAAATAATTTGACTTCCTCAAAATATGTTAGTAGGTCAGTGAATTAGAAATCCTGACTCATGATCAGCATATAGTTCAACATATAAATGCCTTCATAAATCTTAGATATGTGTAAATATATTTGTGGAGTCCCTGGGTGGAACAAAACGTTATGCATCTGACTACTAGCCGGAAGTTGGACTACCTACCCACCTAGAGGTACCTTGGAAGACAGGCCTAGCGATCTGCTTCCAAAAGATCACAGCCTTGAAAACTCTATGGAGCAGTTCTACTCTGCACACATGGGGTCACCATGAGTTGGAATTGACTTGACAGCAACTGATAGCAACCAATATATTTATAAATGTATATGTATGTGCATATATACACACATATGTATATGATATTTTTATAAAAAATATGTATTTTAAAATTGAGAGTA
>NW_004444593.1:3044-7323 GCF_000243295.1 Trichechus manatus latirostris | reverse complement strand
TGTCTTAGTCTAGAAGCATCACTGAAACTCGTTCAGCATCATAGCAACTCATAAACTACCACTGACAGAAGGGTGGTGGCTGTGCATGAAGTGTATTGGCTGAGAACTGAACTTGTGTCTCCGGCATGGAGTGGGAGAATTCTAACAACTCAATAGATAAAATGCATATAATGGACACAGCTGAGAGGCGCATTATTTAGCTGGAAGATAAAGCTGAGGAGTATTCTAAGAATATATCACAAAGGCATACTGACAAAGAATATATGAAAAAAAGTTATAATTCAGAAAATAACTCTTAGAAGACTCAATATCTGTCTAAAAAAAAGACAAGAGAAATGGCATGAAGTTTATACTCAATAAGATGAGATATTCAGAATTATTGGAAAAAGTACACTCCTACATATTTTATTGATAATTTTGGACATTTAAGTAAAGAAGAAAAGTTGATGTATTTGAATACAGTTAATCTATATAGGGACACCTTGGGTAGCACACTGGTTAGCATGCTTGGCAGCTAATTGAAAAGTTAGAGGTTCAAGTCAACCCAGAAGCACCTCAGAACAAAGCCGTGGTGATCTACTTCTGAAATATTAGCCATTGAATACCTTATGGACTCCATTTCTGCTCTGACACACATAGGGTTTCCATGAGTTAGAATCGTCTCAACAGCAACCAAGAACAGCAACAATTTACATTGAGACAATAATAAAAGTGATACACATTTGTAATATCTGTTCATATATCTATCTATTATTAGCAACACGGGATGCAGCATTAGAAGTCAGTGAAGCAGTGTCCTCAAAATGATGAATAAAAATAATTGACACATTTCAATAGCCAGTAAACATGATTAATGTATAAAAATGAAAAAAAAGATATTTTCAGATAAGTGAGAACATTGTTTGAAATAATTCTGCAGGGTGTACTCCAGTCAGAAAAGAGAAGTTATCCTAGAAAATGAAGTGTTTTTTTTTTTGCCCAAGCAGTGTTTTCCTAGAGTTCAAAAATGAAAATGATTTTTCTTTACTGGAGAGAACCATCAACAGAAAAAAAAAAAAAATTGTATTGACACTTCTGACCTTTCTTAATTAAGTCCTGGTGACACGAACAGTTAAATAAATGGTCAGCTGCTAACTGAAAAGTTCGTAGTTAAAACCCACCCTGCCACTCCATGGGAGAAAGACCTGGCAATCTGTTTCATAAAGATTATAGCCAAGAAAACCCTATGGGAAGTTCTACTCTGTTCACATGGGGTCGCTGTGAGTCCAAATCAACTTGACGGCACCCAACAGCAAAAACATCCCTTAAATATAAAGTTTATACTGATAGTATCCCTGTTTGAGCGTATATAATTCATGATAGAATAGAATGTATGATATATGCAAGTAATGTTAAAATATTACTTAAATGATAAATATTAAGGATTATTAACATCTATTGTTTGTATAAAGTAAATTATTGAATACAGTGTCTATTTCCACTTATTTATAGCATCAGTCACCATTTGACTTATAAATATATAAGCACATGCTAATATTTTTTTTCTAAATTTTATTTATTTTATTATTGTTGAGATTATAAACAGCAAAACATACGCCAATTCAACAGTTTCTATGTGTACAATTTAGTAACATCGATTACATTCTTTGAGTTGTGCAATGATTCTAACCCTCTTTTTGAGTTGTTCCTCCCTCATTAACATAAACTCACCACCCACTAAGATTCCTATCTAAAATTTGAGTTGCTGTTGTCAGTTTGAGCTCATATAGATAATTTTAAAAGAGCATAATGCTCAAGGCAGACCTGTTTTACTAGAGTTTCAAGATCACTTCAGGGGATATTTTTGCTGTAAAGTTTAAAGATTATCTCAAGCCAATAGTTTCAGGGGTTCTTCCACCTTCCATGGCTCCAGAAAGTCTGGGGTTCATGAGAATTTGAAATTCTGTTCTCCATTTTCCCTCTTTTGATCAAGATTCTTCTATGGAATCTTCGATCAATATGTTCAGTAATGGTAGCCAGGCACTATTTAGCTCTTCTGGTCTCATGGCAAAGGAGGTCGTTGTTCATGGAGACAATTAGCCACACATTCCTTACCCTCCTCCTATTTCTGATTCCCCTTCCTCTGATGTTCCAGGTGAATAGAAACCACTTGTTCTGCCTTGGATGGCTGCTCGAAATCTTTTTAGACCCCAGACACTACGCAACAAACTAGGAGATAGAACAGAAGCATTAAACACAAGAAAACTTCTAGAGCTAATAAAAGAAGTTAGCAAAGTTGCAGGCTACAAGGTCAACAAACAAAAAAAAATCAAAAATTGGTTAGGTTTCTGTATGCCAGCAATGAGAAATCTGAAAGGGAAATTAAGGAAACAATTCCATTTACAATAGCATCTAAGAGAATAACAAAACTAGGGATAAATCTAACCAGGGACATGAGGGACTTATACAATAAAACACTGATGAAAGAGATTAAAGGAGACTTAAATAAATGGAAAGATATTACATTTTCATGGATTGGAAAATTTAATATTGTTAAGATGTCAATACTACCCAAAGCAATGTATAGATTCAAAGCAGTCCTGATCAAAATTCCAACAGCCTTCTTTATAGAAATAGAAAAAAAACAATCCTTAATATTATATGGAATGGCAAGAGGCCTCGAATAGCTAAAACAAAGTTGAAAGAGAAGAACAAAGTAGGAGGACTCAACGCTTCCTGATTTTAAAACATACTATATAGCTACAGTAATCAAAACACCCTGGTACTGGTATAACAATAGACACATAGACAAATGGAATAGAATTGAGAGCTCAGAAATAAACCCACTGAACTATGGTCAACTGATTTTTGAAAATGATGCTAAACATCCCCTGATGGGAAAAGAAGAGTCTCTTCAATAAATGGTACTGGGAAAATTGGATTTCCACATGCAGAAAAATGAAACAGTATCCATGCCTCACACTAAACAGTAAAAACAAATTCAGAAGGAATTAAGGGCCCAAATGTGCAAGCTAATATTTTTTTTGTTGATAATTTTAGATTTCAATATTTTTCATATATAAAATTAAAGATCTGTGTGGCACTGAGAGGCTAGAATGAAAATTCAAATGTATGACTATCATTTTTGCTGAGTATATCCTATGAGATTTTATATGATTACCAGGGTCCATCACTATGTGCTCTGTGAGACTAGATTCCAAGTCATATAGAAAGGTTTTTTTTGTTTCTTTTTAATTTCTTTTTTTTTTCTTTAATTCTATCTCTTTCTTGTTTTCTTTCTATTGCCCTAAGTATATATATACTAGGATGATAAAGAACTAATTTTATGGACTTTTTTTCAGGTGCAAATAATAGAAACTCAAAAAACATAATGAAAAAGAAAAAGAAAACGTGCTGGCTCAAGCAATTGAGCATTTCAAAAGAAGTAAATTTAGGCTCATCTAGCCAACATTGGAGACTCTGGATGGTGCCAATGGCTGAGGGCTGGGCTACTAACCAAAAGGTTAATAGTTTGAACCCGCACAGAGGTGCCATAGAAGAAAGGCCTGGAGATCTGTTTCTGAAACGTCGCATGAAAACCATATGGAGGACAATTCTACTCTGAAACACATGGGTTCGTCATAAGTTGGAATTGACTCGACAGCAACTGACAGTCAACCATTAGCAGGAAGTTTTCAACATTGCTCTCCTAATGCAGAATCTCCTAGCTTGATGTTAAAAGCTTACATTCTAACAGTTTAACAGTATCAATAAAGAGAGGGACTCTTCCTGTAGGTGCTAATAGAACTCCTGCCATGAACTTCATCATTACAGTTTGGATCATATTACCAGCTTCAGAGAAATCACTGTAGCCAAAGGGATTGAGTACCAACAAAGCAGGAAGAAGTCAGAATCACTTAAAATACATGGGCTGAGAATCAAACCAAACCAAGCAAAAACGTGTGCCCACTAAGAATACCCATAATCCTTGCCTCCATGTGACTTTTCTTTCAAGATGAATATGTGATAAATTAATGCATAGAAATTATCCAGAAAATATAGGCTTAATCTTTGTGAGGATGTCTTATTGCCTTGTCTGTATGAGAGATAAATGAAGGGCATATTTTTTTAATTATTTCAGCTGAAGGCATAGCATAAATTAAAATGTTGTTTATAAACACCACTAAAAGATATATATAATTAAATATAGAGTATTTGCAATAATTTACTTCTATTTATATGGAAATCAGTCATTAGTGCTACTCACTCATTGATAAATATTTTACTTTGCTTGAAGTGA
>NW_004444593.1:0-1541 GCF_000243295.1 Trichechus manatus latirostris | reverse complement strand
GAGAGCAGTCTTCAATATCCTATTGGAGGCAAATCTAATGTCCTAGTCTGTTTTCCAAAGATGCACTTAAGAACACATGAACTTTGGGTGTGGATAACAAGGTGAAAGAAACTGAATCGAGAAAATTAATTTGATTTTATATATATTCAAATCTCAGATGAAATTAAATGATCCCACACTTTATTCACTAAAAAGCTTTTTATCTGTTGTATGGAAGATAAAGAACTCATTACGTAAAACTCATAACTACTTTTCTTTGCAAAGGGAAAATAGTACAAAACATACATGCTGCCTGAATTGTCAAGGTAGAAATAATCATAAATTGACATGAACAATGAAAATCTCTAAACCCTTAATTCTCCTTTTCTGTTGTGGACTTGAATCTACTACTTGCCAGGAAAAACATACACTTTATAAAATAAATTAAGATTTGTTTCTGCTTTAATTGTGCTATTGAAAGCTGCTACAGAAGTGCCTAATGAAGTTACCTCATATAATAAGATCAGAGTACTTCAGAGATTTATCCTTGTTTTTAGGCAGGCAATATTCTGGTGAATCATCAGTTTATATTTCTCTTAACATCAACCTATCATAAATAATAAAATAATAAATAAGTAGAAGGCTTTTTGTAGAAAGTACATAACAATTAGTAATTTTCTAAGTTATACTTACTTTTTTATGATCATATTTAATTTCTTAATTATATATCTTTTATTATTTGAGATGTGTATAATTATGTATTATATATGTCATCAAAGTAAAACACAAATATTATAAAATATGCACTTAATCATTGTAAGAATATGAAAATAATTGTTAAATCATAAATAAGAATACAAAATCACATGGAAATCTATTCAGTAATTAAGATGTTTCACAGTACTTAGAATTATTGTCTGTGCTTGTTTCATTATGTGTGATCCTTTCCAGAATGTGAGTCTAGAAGGACTGGACACTGTCCTTCACCACTATTTCACTAGGATCTAGCACAGTGCCTGTCAATTAATACGCAGTCATAAACATTTCTTAAATTATTGATTCAATGAATGAATTAAAGGATGAATGAGAAAGGTATGTTCTCACAGAACACAAATATTGATAATAGAGATTAATAGGTGAGTAGATTGAGAAGGTGAGAGAGAGAGAATACAGAAGAAACAAAGGACAAATCCCATGGTTCTGTCTTGAACTGGATAGATGCTAGTACCATTGACTGAAACTGAAGGAAGCTGTGACTTTAACTTAATATTAGGTTGATACGTCATGGCAGTTGGGAATTTATTTGGATATATTAAATATAGAATGCCTATTTATTGTTGCTGTTGAGTGCTGTGAAGTCCATTCTGACTTATAGTGACCCCATATGTCAGAGTACAACTGCCCCATAGGGTTTTGTTGGCTGTAATCCTTAAGGAAGCAGATTGCCAGGTCTTTCTCCCATGGAGCCACTGGGTGCATTTGACCAGCAACCTTTAGGTTAGCAGCTGAGCACTTAATCGTTGTGCCACTAGGGCCCCTCACCTATTAAATAGTTGGAAATA
>NW_004444592.1:24300-25444 GCF_000243295.1 Trichechus manatus latirostris | reverse complement strand
TAAAAAAAATGAACCATGTTGGATCCTACAATTAAAAGAAAATAATTGAATATTTCAGTCATCTTAGTAATTTTATTTTCTATATTAAAGTTAAGATTATATTATAAGCACATATAATATTTCACCTTTTTTCTATACTAGCTACCATCTTTCCTAGAATAGAATATTTCTTGTTGACACTTTTAAACTAGAGTAATAGGAACAGATTTTTCTCATATTTGATGATGGATTTTAGAATCTACAAATGGTAGGAGCTCATATTGATTTGTCCTCTATTGTTATCAGTGGTTATAAACTAAGCAGTATTTCTGATGAGAAAAAATTACTTGAGTGGCTCTAGCTTCCTTATTTATCAAAAGAAATCCAAGCAGTGCTTGAAATAAAACTTAATTTAAAAATTTTATGTTAGAATTTGCCAGTGAGCTTTCATGCAAATGGCCAATTGCAGACACAGTAACAGAGAAAAGTGATAACAGAGTTCACTTAAGCAATGTCAAAGAATGTTCATTTTAACAAAAAATGACAGATGGCTACCTTCTTGGTGACAGTTGCTAACTAGTATGGCTCTGACACTTAAAAAGATCACTTCCCTAATGACACAGAGTGCCCTTTTCTGAAAATGATTTGGGCTTCATCCTTTTTATAATATGACTATTAATGTGCATGTAAAATGAGTTACTTTTGAAAGGAGTGTCTTGATGTAACTTCACAATCATAGGCAATCCATAAGAATTGTTGCGTTTCATGCATGTCCTGTCCTTAAAAAGATGTCAGTATATGTGTACCATTTTTCTTATAGCATTGATGTGCTAAATTTTAGGGCTCCATCCATACAATCAGTAAAAAGAGACACAATATCTGATATATTACAAAACATCATTAAATATTTATAGGGAGTTGATGATGCCATGGTAAACAGCAGCTAAGCAATGAATTTTATGATTTTGATTAAGGATACTCATCAATACTTCCTCATTTAAATTAAAAGTGCCCCATAGCAAGAAATACATAGGCTTCATAATTAAATCTCTTCTCATACACCTGTGCTTTTTTACTTCAAAGTAAGCAGCCTACAAACATATGGTTAGATGAGGAAATGTACTGTATTTTTACGCAGATAATGCATGCCTTCTACGTTTGTTTG
>NW_004444592.1:10463-15980 GCF_000243295.1 Trichechus manatus latirostris | reverse complement strand
ATACACAGTTATTTCCTACTCTTTTTAAGCTATAAAATGGACTCATGACACCAGCCAGATCAGTTGGGCTCTCTCACCTGGGACTTTGAATCTCACACAAAATGATGCAAAGAGGACACTAACACAATTTGGAGCTGTTTGATTCCAGCAGTTGTGTCCTTGATGGGACTATGATTTACTTCCTACTAAATCAGCCATGGAAAACCCTACGGAGCACAGTTCTACTCTGACACATGTGGGGTTACCATGAGTCTGAATCGACTAGATGGCAATGGGAGGAACATTGGTGGTTCAATGGTAGAATTCTCTCCTTCCGTGCATGCCTTGAGACCAGGGTTCAATTCCAAGCCAATGCACTTCATGCACAGCTACCACCTGTCTGTCAGTGTAGGCTTACGTGTTGCTCTGGTGCTGAACAGGTTCCCGTGGAGCTTACAGATTAAGACGGGCTAGGAAGAAAGACCTTGGCTCTACTTCTGAAAATCAGCCAGTGAAAACCTTATGGATCATCATTCCCAACTAATCATGGGGTTGTTGTAGGACCGAGCAGCATTTCGTTCAGTCGTGCATTGGGTTCCCGTAAGTCAAGGGCCAACTGGACAGCTGCTAGCAACAACATCATGATGCCCAGAGCAGCCCTAGTTTCTGCCCCTTCCAAGTTGGTTTTTTTTTTCCCCATTCCTTTAATTCTATGCCCACCTACTAATATCTTTTACAGTTTTACTTTAGCCAGACACTTTCTAAGGCTTGTGACCAAAGAAAACTGATTCATTATCTTTTTGAAAATTGACAGTGAGAAGATTCTCTAATATTTCAAGGGGCAGTGCAACTGGAAAATATAAAAAAGGTATTGATAAATCCATACAAGACAGCCTCATTACTGGAGAATGGTGAGCTAGTGTGTTTAAGGTTATATTTCTTACTTTAAAAATGATACTGGAGAAGAGTTATGCCTCTCCTCATAATATTTTTTCTAAGATCCGTATAGGATGTCTCCACTGGGATAGCATAGAGTTTGGGTAGTGTGTAGAATAAGTCAAACCTTGCCTGACAATTCTAAATTCTTACTGGAAATGTTTTTCAGAAGTGTGATATGTTTAACAGTAAATATGATATAAATGACTTATATGTTCCAGTTAAGTTCTTGCACTAAATAAAATCCTACAAAATAGAGTTAGTTGAAAATGTAGCTGTCCATATGCTAAAGCTTAGTAAAATATCCTTTGAGAAGAAATATAATTTTTATTTATATATTGTTGAGTTAGTTAACACGAGGTTGATATAACAATGGAAGAAACTGTCCTGATACCATGTTTTTTTTTTTGTAATCACACACACACACACAGATCTATAAAGACCAGTTTTATATTGCATATTGTATAAATAGCTCTCTGTAACTGTGAGTGCAGAAACAAAATGTTTAGTACAAAATAATGTAAAAGAATCCAAAAATCTGGGTGCTGGGATCCTTGGGTTTCTGCCCAGATCTGTCATTAAAAACCTGAGGGCCTTTGGGAAAGTCAGTTGTCATTTAACTTTTTAAGAACCTCTTCATTTGTAAAATACCTGTGTGGGGAGAAGTAGTAGTGATTAGATTATCTAAAAATCTCTTTTAGCACTAGTGACCCTATAGTACAGGGTAGAACTATATAGGACAGGGTAGAACTGCCCCCATAGGGCTTCCAAGGAGCAGCTTTTGGATTTGAACTGTCGACCTTTTGGTTAGCAGCCGAGCTCTTAACCACTGCTCCACCAGGGCTCCTTAATTCTATTATTCTATATCATTTCCAAAGAATCCTTTCTTTAGAACCAATTCATAATTGGAAACATTCTCTGGTGTCATGAAAGGGAATTTCAGGAAAAGTTTCAGTTGTCTCAGTAACAATGACATGTGTCAGTTCATTCAAAAGGAAAGAAATGCATCAGAATGTGTCATGGATTACCTTAACAAATATTCAGTCAATGGTATTCAAAACACCACCAGATAAGCAAGCGTAACATATTACTCTTTTCCACACGACAAATGTAACCTTTTGATTGTTTTACCTAATAGTCTATGCTTTGTTTTAATATCACGTTTCTAATATATCAGCTTGGGAGCTGGACTGAACGGACCATTTGTTTTGGGATGTTCTCAAGAAGCAAATAATGGCCAAACCCATGCGCTAAACAAAAAGATTATCACAAGCTACTTTTTATCTCCAAGCACGCACTTGTGAATCATGAAATGTCTAAATAAAAGATGTCATTGAGTGTTATAGTAAATGAATACTTACAGTGTGTTTTGAATGGGTCAAGACACTTCTTTTAACCTCTTGACAAATAAGTTTATCGATTTGGATTACCATAACTGGGACATTGGCATGAAATCATTTCCAAAGAATCTAATTTGTCTGAATTCTACATACGGGAAGAAATGAAGTGAAACATTTAAATGGAGACATTTACATGCACTTGAGTTATCTTCACAAAATGAAGTGAGTAGGTTCCTAGTACTTTGAAGGGTAGAGACCTGAAAGAGTTATTTCTATGTTGGGAAAAAATCACGGCTAATGTTATCAAACAGTAACTTACCTTGTGTAAAAATCTAACTTCATATAATGTATATCAACTTCTTGAGTTAAAGGAATTGAGCACAAAATCCCTTGATTTTCTCATTAATAATTAAACAGCAATCTTTTAGAGTTACTCTCCTGGAATTCACCTCAGCAATAGCTGAAGAAAAACTGGCTTGTATATCTTTACAAGTTTTCAAAACAGAATTTAAAACAGCAAATAGTGTGGCACTAGACCATTTCAACCATTTGGCTTCGGCAGCCCCATAATAAAAAATAAATCAGATTAATTAATGATAGTTATACAGCATTTTAAATTCAGAATTAAATTTAGCAGGTAATTAGTCTGAAACACGCACAAAATATATTTTAAAGAACGTTTGACTATAATCAATCACCAGGTGTCTATTTGCCTGTAAAGATGAAGCACATTCTAACATTTAACCATCTGTCAGTCAGCATTATTTATTGAATACCTGCTGTGTATGGAATAGTTAACCTTAAAAGGAATCAATCTCACAAAAGTCAAGTTTTTAATACTGAATACAAGCAGATGAAAGAGATTACAAGAATTTCTGGCCAATAATTTAATAAACAGTTGCATCATCATTTTGCATTTCTGTTGAACATGTACTTCTGGAATGTATTATTTGCCTAAACTGTGAAGGTAGCAATTTAGGCCTTTAATTAGACAGTTGAAATAGTTCGCAAGTATCTTGTCAGCAACTGTCTTGTACCTAGGCTCATTCTGCTATCTCCATGCAACATTTTAATAGAGAACTTTTCTTATATGACTGAATAAGTCATTAACTGAAGGATTAATATACTGGCCTATTACCCAATTATCCTTAAATAAGATGTTAGAACGTCTCTGCATCATATCATATCAAGAAGGAAAGGAGAGGAGGGGGAATTAGGGCAGTGGGGTAAGGAAAGAAAGGAGAAAGAACACTCATAGATATAAAATAGTATTTTCTGGTTAAAGATCTAGAATATCAAAATTATATTAAGTCTAAATGATCATGTTCTTGTGTTTGGGCTTTATAGTTGTAAAGACTATCACTTAAAAAGAAAACAAATCAGGTAGGTAGGATCTCACTCATTTTTGTTAGTTCAAATTATTAAAGATAATAATTATCAGAAAATAAATGAACTTGAAACTTGGTAACCTTGTAGATAAAATTGTTTTCATTACATACAGCAGTGTATTGTTGTTTATTGATCTTTTAGTTTTGTTATTACAGCATGTTTATACTCCCAAGGATAATTTTCTGTTATATTTTTTCTTACACATAAAGTGGTAAATGAAGTTAAGCATGAATTAATAAATAAAAATTTCAATTTAATCTAAGAAAATAACACCTCTAAATGCTGGAAAAACTGAATCTACAATGGTGCAGGAATTGAAAATGTAATATATCCTTTGCTGTGCTCTTTAAATGTCAGTTAGAATTGATTGATAATATTGTTCAAGTTTTCTTTATATATTTTGAAGCCCTTCAATTGGGTGCATACATATAAAAACAGGATGCGGTGGTGTCTGACCTTCTCTAACTTCACAAGGGGGAAGGAGAATTGAGATCAACACCGTAAGGCTGATTCTTATGAGGTGGAGGTCTCCTCCTCTCTCCACCATCTTTACCAATTCTGACACCAACTGTCCTTCCCACGGCACTCTACTCCACTGGGTTCAATAATTTATTGTAATGGCCACTCAGGACTCATAGACAATACTCACGATTATGGGGTTTATTAGGGAAGTAACAGTTACAATTCGGGCTCAGGAACACTCAGGATACAGCTCTTCCATCAGGACAGCTTCTTCCCCTTGGCCCTCGGCCTCTACTCAAAGGCTCACAGCTTTCTCGTTTCATGAGCTGGGAAGCCCACCATGCCATCTCCTGCTGCCAGGCCTCTGCTGCCGCTTCTCTCTGCCTTCAGTGTTACAGCTCCCTCTCTGTCTGTCTTCTGGTTCCAGGAGCTTCTCAGCTCAGGGATCCCAGGTCCAAAGGACGTGCTGGTTCTTCTTCCTTGGTGGTGATAGGCACTTCTCTTCCCCACCTCTGGGACGGCTCATTTCAAGCCTAGTGGGATGGTAAAACTGACCAATCCCTTTGGTGAGCCACAATTACACTAGCTGCACAGTACTGCCCAATCACCTGGGTGGGAGTTACAAGACCATGGTGAGAAAGGCCACGTAAAAGTGATTCATCACACCACAAAACACGTTTAGGATTATCATGTCTCCTTGATTATTTAATCCCCTAAGTGCTATAAAATATCCTTCCTTATCTTGGGTAGAAGCCCGGGTGGTGCAGTGGATAAAGCACTCGGCTGCTAATGGTAAGGTCAGCAGTTCAAATCTACCAGCTGCTCCTCTGGAGAAAGATGTGGCAGTCTGCTTCTAATTACGGCCTTGGAAATCATAGGGGGCAGTTCTACTCTGTCCTGTAGAGTCCCTATGAGTCGGAATTAACTCAATGGCAATGGCTTTGGTTTGGTTATGGTATCTCTGCTAATATTCAATGGCTTGAAGTCTACTTTGTCTAATATTAATATAACCACTCTAGCTCTTATGATTAGATTTTCTTAACCTGTGTATTCACAATCATCTCTTGTGTCCTATGTATAGCTGTTTCTGTCTTCATATTCAGTATGACAGTCTATTCTTTTAATTGAAATTTTAGTCCATTATCATTTACTGTAACTTCTAATATGATTTTCTTTCTGTAAGTCTAACATTTGATATTCGTTTAATATTTGACCAATCTATCCCTCTTTCTTTTCTTTTTTTTTGACTATTTTTTGTTAGTAGTAATATTGGTTTTGTTATTTGAAATTATTTTCTTTATGTTGTTGTTGTTAGTTGCCATTGAGTCAAATCCAACTCATGGTGACCCCATGTGTGCAGGGTGGAACTGCTCCATAGGGTTTTCAAGGCAATGAGCTTATGGAAGCAGAT